>NC_057803.1:322758000-322778676 GCF_018294505.1 Triticum aestivum | reverse complement strand
CCGTCGGTGCAGATCTTGTCCGGCGGCGCGCGAGGGGATTTTTAGGGTTCCGGAGGTAGGAGGAGATCCGAAAATCGGGGGGGGGGGTGTTTAAATAGGCATAGAGGGAGCTAGGAGAGTCCAAATGAGGTGCGGTTTTCGGCCACGCTATCATGATCGAACGATCTAGATGATGGATCAGAGTTTGGTGGGTTTTGGGCCAAATTGGAGGGGTGTTGGGCTACAACACACACGAGGCCTTTTCGGTCCCTCGGTTAACCGTTGGAGTATCAACCGAAGTCCAAATGGTACGAAACTTGACAGGCGGTCTATCGGTAGTAAACCAAGGCCTCTTGGCAAGTCTCGATCCAATCCGGAAATGTTTAATCCCCACACACGAAAGAAAGCTAGAAACGACCACCGGAGGAGAACGAAGCGCCGGAATGCAAAACGGACAACGGGGAAAATGCTCGAATGCATGAGATGAACACGTATGCAAATCCAATGCACATGATGACATGGTATGAGATGCATGACAACGACAACAACACACGGAGACAAAACCCGAACCCGAGGAAATAAATATAACTTAACACCGGAAATGGCAAGAGTTGGAATACAAATTGGGAAAGTTACATCCGGGGTGTTAAAACACTCCACCACTACGAAAGGATCTCGTCCCGAGATCTAGGACAGAAAGAACGCCAGGTACTCTGAACGGAGGTGATCCTCGCGTTCCCAGGTAGCTTCACGTTCGGAATGGTGTGACCACTTGACTTTGAGAAATTTGATTGACTTGTTGGGAGTCTTCTGTTCAGTCTCTTCAAGAATAGAAATTGGGTGCTCACGATAGGAAAGATCTTCTTGGAGCTCAATGTCCTCGAAGTTAACGGTGCGGTCAGGAGTCTTGAAGCACTTTCGAAGCTGAGAGACATGGAACACATCATGAACATTTGCAAAGTTTGAAGGAAGCTCGAGTTGATAGGCGAGGTCGCCTCTCTTGCTGACAATCCTGAAAGGTCCCACGTATCTAGGGGCAAGCTTCCCTTTGATACCGAAGCGACGAGTACCTTTCATAGGGGAGACGCGGAGGTAAACATGATCTCTGATCTCGAAGGCCAAATCACGGTGCTTACTATCATAGTAGCTCTTCTGGCGGGATTGGGCTGCTTTGAGGTTATCACGAATGACTTTGCACATTTCCTCTGCCTCTGTGATTAAGTCATTACCCAAAAGCTGACGTTCACCGGTTTCAGACCAGTTGAGAGGGGTACGGCACTTCCTGCCATACAGAATTTCAAATGGGGCCTTACCCGAACTTGCTTGAAAACTGTTGTTGTAGGAGAATTCAGCATAAGGAAGACAATCCTCCCACTTCATGCTAAAGGAGATCACACAAGCCCTGAGCATATCTTCAAGAATCTGGTTGACACGCTCGACTTGACCGCTAGTTTGAGGATGGAAAGCTGTGCTGAAGCGGATGTTGGTGCCCATGGCCTTCTGAAAAGAATCCCAAAACTTCGAGGTAAAGATGCTGCCACGGTCTAAAGAGATCACTTGTGGAATACCGTGCAGAGAGACAATATGAGAGGTATAGAGTTCCGCCAATTGAGCTGCAGTGATCGACTCTTTGATAGGTAGAAAGTGAGCCACTTTGGTGAGTTTGTCGATGACAACGAATATAGCATCATTGCCATGCTTGGACTTTGGAAATCTAGTCACGAAGTCCATCTCAATGTGGTCAAACTTCCATTCTGGAATGGCAAGAGGTTGGAGGAGACCTGCTGGCCTTTGGTGTTCTGCCTTCACTCTTCTGCAGACATCACATTCATTCACGAATTGAGCAATCTCGCGCTTCATTCGAGTCCACCAATAAGCCTGCTTGAGATCCTGATACATCTTCGTGCTCCCCAGGTGGATGGAGAGGAGAGAATTGTGAGCCTCGTTCTAGATCACTTTACGGAGGTCACCTTTGGGTACCACAATACGATCCTCGAAGAAGAGATTGTCCTTGTCATCAAGGCGGTAGCACTTGTACCTGGACTGGCTCTTGGCAATCCCAATCTTCACCTTTTTCACCATAGCATCAAGAAGCTGGGCTTGGCGAATCTGGTCTTCCAAGGTAGGAGAGACTTGAAGGTTGGCGAGGAAACCTTGAGGAACAACTTGCAGATTAAGTTTGCGGAAAGCTTCACAAAGCTCGGGTTGATAAGGCTTGAGAATCAGACTGTTGCAGTAAGCCTTCCTGCTCAAAGCGTCAGCAATCACATTGGCCTTGCCTGGAGTATACTCGATACTCGGATTATACTCTTGAATCATTTCGACCCATCGAGTTTGCTTGAGGTTGAGATTAGGCTGAGTGAAGATGTACTTGAGACTCTTGTGATCAGTGAAAATGTCCACTTTTCTTCCCAATAGAAGATGTCTCCAAGTCAAAAGAGCGTGCACAACTGCCGCCAACTCGAGATCATGAGTGGGGTAGTTCTTCTCATTAGGCTTCAACTGGCGAGATGTATAAGCAACAACTTTCTTCTCTTGCATCAATACCGCACCAAGACCTTGGAGAGAGGCATCACAAAAGACCTCGTACGGCTTCAATTCATCAGGCGGAGTGAGAACTGGAGCAATGATCAATTTCTCTTTCAAAGTGTTGAAAGCAATATCACACTCCGGAGACCAAACGTACTTGACGTGCTTCTGGAGAAGATTAGAGAGAGGCTTCGCGATCTTAGAAAAGTTTTCAACGAATCTTCGGCAATAGCTTGCGAGATCGGGGAAGCTACGGAGTTGCTTCACGTTCTGAGGAGGTTCCCAATTCACAATTGCAGACACCTTCTCAGGATTCACGGCAATGCCCTTGGCAGAGATGATATGACCAAGATAAAGAACCTCATCGAGCCAAAATTCACACTTGGAGAACTTGGCGTAGAACTTGTGTTCTCTGAGCATAAAGAACCAAACGCAAGTGCTTGGCATGATCTTCCTTGTTCTTGGAGAAAACCAGAATGTCATCGAGATAGACCAAAATGAAGTCATTGGTGTAGGCATTGAAGATGAAATTCATCATGCAAGAGAATGTCGGAGGAGCGTTGACGAGGCCAAAAGACATGACAGTGTATTCATATGAACCAAAGCTTGTCCTGAAAGCCGTCTTGGGAATATCTTGCTCACGGATTCGAATCTGATGATAACCCATACGGAGATCAAGCTTGGAGAAAACTTGGGCACCTTTGAGTTGTTCGAACAGCTCGTTGATGTTGGGAAGTGGGTATTTGTTCTTGATGGTCTTCTTGTTCACTCGATGGTAATCAACACAAAGTCGGTCCGTTCCATCCTTCTTCTTCACAAAAAGAACACCACAGCCCCATGGAGAAGAACTAGGCCGGATGAGACCCATTTTCTCTTGAATATCGAGTTGCTTCTTCAGCTCCTTCAACTCTTCAGGTCCGAGATTGTAAGAACGTTTGCACACAGGTTCAGTACCAGGCTCAAGATCAATAACGAATTCAACTGGCCGGTGCAAAGGCATTCCTGGAAGCTCTTCTAGAAAGACGTCTTGATATTCGCAAACGACTGGAATTTGCGAGATAGCATCGAGTTCACCCTTCTCATTGAGAGAAAATAGACAGATGGTACTATCCCCAGCAGCAAAGATAATTACATCCTCAGACGAATGAGTCAATTGAATCTGCCTGGCTGCACAATCAGGCTGAGCCTTGTGCTTAGAAAGCCAATCCATTCCGAGAATAAGATCAATATCTGAGTTACCAAGCACCATAGGAGAAGAAAGAAACTTGTATCGCCCAATGTGATAGAAACATCCGGGACTATTGAAGTAGCCCTCATAGACTTAGCCAGAGAAACCACTCCCATAGGTTTACCCAACATTTGTGAAACGAAGTCATGCTTGGAGACAAATGATCTTGACATGAAACAATGTGATGCACCAGTGTCGAAAAGAACTTCTGCTGGAAAAGAGTTAACTGGAAAGTTACCCATGATGGCATCTGATGATTCCTCTGCCTGTGCTGCATTCAGCAAGTTGACCTTGGCGTGCTTGGGGTTATGCTTGACCACAGCTGTACTTGCCGATCTGACAGGAGGAGGAGGAGGAAGACGCCTCTGGTTGAAACACTTGTTGGCATAGTGACCCTTCTGTTGGCACTTGTTGCACGTGACCTCTGAAAGCGGACGGTGGTACGGAGCACTCGATCTTGGAGCTTGAGACGAAGTCTTGTTCTAAAAGCCAGGGTTGGGTGGGTGGGAAGAACCACTGCCACCTTTGCTCTTTTGCTGATACGGCTGACGGAACGGAGGAGGAGGAAGCCAATACTTCTGCTGCTTGGCCACTTGAGTAGAGGAAGAAGGAGTAACATCTCTGGCTCGCTTCTTGGAAGCATGACACTTCAACTGAGCAGCCTCTTGCTTCAGTGCCATGTTGTAGAACTCATCGTATCTCAAGGTCTCAAAGAGGACAAGAGCGAGCTGAATATCTTCTCTGAGACCACCCCTGAACTGATATATCACGCTCTTCTCATCAGGGACGTCCTGCTCGGCAAAGCGGGCGAGCTTCTGGAACAACTTGTTGTAGTCATAGACAGACAAAGAGCCTTGCTTCAGATTGCGGAATTCCTCACGCTTGCTTTCAACCACGCTCTAGGGAATATGATGAGCCCTGAAATCTCGACGGAAATCATCCCAAGTGATAACACGTCCACCTCTGGAGTCCTTGTACTGCTGGAACCATTCTGTAGCTTGATCTTTGAGTTGGAAGGAAGCGAACTTGACAAAGTCCTTAGGCCTGACGTTACTGCACTCGAAATGCTTACACAGATCCACAAGCCAATCGTCAGCATCGGTTGCCTCAACACAATTGCTGAAAGTCTTTGGCCCGTTAGCAAGAAACTGGTTGAGTGTAGCAAAGTGATTCTGATTGCTGCCTTGATTCCCTTGGTTGCCTTGATTGCGCTCTTGAAGAATTTGCATGATCAACTATGTGTTTGCATTGGTTGCGCCCATCACAGCTTGCCATGCCTCCGGAGGAGGTGGAGGTGGTGGCGGATCAGGATTCAGAGTCGTGCGCGTTGGAGGAGCCATCCTGAAGAGGTTGACCACCATTAGCACATTGACAGACAAATATTGAAGCTGAATCCAATGGAATGAAAATTTCAACATATAGTCTTCACATCCAAACAAAATGAACGAATGCATTCCTCTTGAAATGGTCACATATCCATAAATTGAGAAGCCACGTAGAATTAAGGTAGAGAAATAAATCAACAAGGTACGGATCAAGTACGAATAATCGGTAAGAAATCCCAATCTCAAACCAATATCCGTGGAAGAAGAACTAGAGCTACTAGAATTCCCACCTATGAAACTCCCGAACCTTTCCGGTTATGCAATCAGGTGTTGGGGATACAGGGGAAGCATAATATCTCACCCAAACTAGCAAATCCTACATCCAGCTGTATCCATCCTTCAACACATAACCAAGAAACCTTCGGAAACCATCTACCTCAACCTTCGAAAAGCATCTGTTATACAAGTTATGGCGATACTCCCGAACTCCCGCCCCAGTACTGGGTGGCGTCGAGGTTATCTCACCAATGAACTGCATAAAAGAGATTTTCGATGTCGGCGTACTAAACTCAGGTATTCCAGAACTGTAACGATAAAATTATGATGACAACACCTCAGAGCTCAACTCCCCGGGACACTTCCACTAAACCCCTGGCAGGAGGCACCAAGACAATGTTCTCATCATTTAACCATCGGAACGATTCCAAGATACCCGCGTGATCCTAAATTTTTTTTAGTGAAATTTGAGAAGAGAAGAGTCAAAACTCTACTTCAGGATGCCTTACTAGAGCGATGAGGAGACTGGGAAGTAAAAAGAATTCCTAAACTCTCCGATATATAATTCCTAAATGACTCAAAACATTTTTCTAGACACAACTCGGCCGCTAAAAACGATCAAGAAATGGGGCTCCTAAGGTCGGGGAAGGCTCTGATTACCAACTTGTCACACCCTTGATGCGACTATAGCTCCCATGTGTCGAGGCACGACTTAGAGGCATAATCGCATTGAAGGCATATGTCGCAAGTTAGGCAATCTTCACAACATTCCATGATAATAATAAAGGGGAGATAACATAGTTGGCTTACACTCGCCATGTCAATCAAGTACATACATAACATTACATCATCCAAACACTCATGGCCCAACTACGACGCCAAAATAAAAGAGAACCCAACATGCGACACGGTCCCAATCACCCCCAACTGGGCACCACTACTGATCATCGGGAAAGGAAACATAGTAATGTTGAGAGTCTTCGTCGAACTCCCACTTGAGCTCATACGCGTCTCCTAGAGCGGAATCATCAGGCCCTGCATCTGGTGTAATAGTAATCTGTGAGCCACAGGGACTCAGCAATCTCGCACCCTCGCTATCAAGAGTATTTAAGCTTATAGGTATGGCAAGGTAAAAATAAGTGGAACTGCAGCAAGCGACTAGCAAGTATGGTGGCTAACTTATTAGCAAAAGAGAGCGACAAGAGGAGGCAAAGCGCAAGCGTGAAACTAGAGAGCAACCTGCGCAAACATTACTCCAACACTGTGTCCACTTCCCGGACTCCACCGAGAAGAGGCCATCACGGTAACACACTCAGTTATTCATTTTAATTAATTAAGGTTGAAGTTATCTACAACCGGACATTAACAAATTCCCATCTGCCCATAACCATGGGCACGGCTTTCGAAAATTCAATCCCTGCAGGGGAGTCCCAACTTAGCCCATGACAAGCTCTCACGGTCAACGAAGGAATAGACCTCCTCCCAAGACGTTCCGATCAGACTCGGTATCTCGGTAATTCAAGACAACTCCGACAATGGTAAAACAAGTCCAGCAACACCGCCCGCTGTGCCGACAAATCCCGATAGGAGCTGCACATATCTCGTTCTCAGGGCACACCGGATAAGCTAAGCGTACGGGAGCCAACGTAACCCAAGTTGCCAAGGGACTGCCCAGCACGGTGCTCTAGGTTGGACCAACACTCAGAGGAGCACTGGCCCGGGGGGGGGGGGGTTAAATAATGATGACCCTTGAGTCCGCGAAACCCAAGGGAAAAGGCTAGGTGGCAAATGGTAAAACCAAGGTTGGGCATTGCTGGAGGAGTTTTATTCAAGGCGGACTGTCAAGGGGTTCCCATTATAACCCAACCGCGTAAGGAACGCAAAATCCAGGAACATAACACCGATATGACGGAAACTAGGGGCGGCAAGAGTGGAACAAAACACTAGGCGAGAGGCCGAGCCTTCCACCCTTTACCAAGTATATAGATGCATTAAGATAACAAGATAATATAATGATATCCCAACAAGTAAATAAATGTTCCAACGAGGAACGACCTCCAATCTTCACCTGCAACTAGCAACGCTATAAGAGGGGCTGAGCAAAGCGGTAACATAGCCAATCAACGGTTTGCTAGGACAATGGTGGGTTAGAGGTTTGACATGGCAATTTGGGAGGCTTGCAAGCAAATGGTAGGCATCATAGCAATGGCATAGCAAAAGAGCGAGCAAACTAGCATAGCAAAGATAGTAGTGATTTCGAGGGTATGATCATCTTGCCTGCACAGTTGTCAGAGTTGACTGGATCCTTGAAAGCAAGCTCAACGGGTTCCTCGTTAGCAAACTCGTCTCCCGGCTCTACCCAAACAAGACAAAAAAGCAACAAGGACACAATCAACCACGTGCAAACTCAAACAACACAATGCAAAGATGGTATGCTATGCGGGATGCAAAATGCAAGATATGACAGAAAAGGCATGAACCTGGCCTAAACTTGGAATTCCAAGTGTGCCACTGGAAAGATGAGATGAAATCGCTTGAAAACGATATAAAAACGCCGGAATCGGAGTTACGGTTTGGAAATGGCAAGCGATTCAAAAATGACACCGGTCTGCGATTTTCAGCAAGTAGGCATCTAAATGCAATGAGATGAACATGCTACAGCACCCAAACATGACAACAAAATACATGGCAGGGATTCTTACAAGATGCTTAACAAAAGTCTAGCACTGAGCTACGGCCAATTCATCCATTAACAGGTTCAAACAAGCATGGCAAAAATGCAAATGACAAACAGATCTCAGACTTAGTGAAATTAACACTTGTCTGGAATTTCAGATCAGGTAGCCCTCTTCGGAGCAACAAAACTACATGCTACATGATCTGAACATGGCAAAGTAAAGCATGGCATGGAGCTACTCAAAGAGCTTAACAAAAGTCCCTTAGTGACCTTGAGCCAAAAAGGACCAGAAAATACAATTGCAAGCATGTGAACATAGCAAAAACATAATCAGTTTTCAGACTTAGTGAAAGCTGGCACATGCTGAAATATAACTCAAGTAGGCATGTTTACGAGCTCGATGCACTCACTATGGTGAAGTCAGGGAAAGACAATCATAGAACTAACAAGAAGGCACAAAATGCAAGCTAGACATGGCAAGAACAATAGCATAGCATGCACGGATCAACTACAACATCACCGGCAAAATTGCAAACAAGTTGACAATCTGCCCAGATTCACAAAGTAGCAAAAGTAGAGCTCGATTGGTTCAAGCTAGGGTGCTTCATAATTGCAAACAAAGACATGGATGGATAGATCACTACAAGATTAACAAAACATCCTTACTGATCATCCTGAAAAGAGGCACAGATCACTAGGAAACAACATGAACATATGGCATCATGAGATAAACAGCTCCAGGACTTAGCGAAATCACTAAGTCCCCGAAAACAGAGTTACTAAGTGCACCACTTTGCAAGCTTGCACTAGAGACCACACACATCCTAAAAATACATGGGTTGCACCTCTAGAAAGATGAAAAAACCCTTAACAAAACACAAGTAGAGCATCAGGGCATAGCATGCACACATTAATCATGGCAAAAATGACAAAAGTGCTAAACGGAGTAGCAGATCTGACAATTATCTCAAGTAGCCCTCTTCTAGCAGCATTTTGGGCATCAAGATGAGCTCAAATGAAAATGATGCAATGGAATGAAATGATGTACTCTCTGAGGTGAACATTTTGATATGCTATATGCATGAATCGGAGCTACGGATGCAAAGTTACGGAGCCGTGAACATGAGCACTTGAACTAAAATTATCAGGGACTTAGACGAAATTTTACCCTCCAGATCTAGGGTTTCGGCGGGCACACGAACCGAGGTTCGCCAGCGACGGGCAGGGCGGCGGCCGGAGGGGGAGATGGCCGGGGCGGCCTCCGGGGCGGCGGCGGAGGGCGCGGCGATGGTGGCGGCGGTCGGAGGAGCTGCGGCGCGCTGCGCCGGCGTGGAGAGGCGGTGGCGGCTCATCGGCGGGGAGGCGGGGAGGCCGCGGAGAGAGGAGGCGGGCGGCGTAGCGAGACGGTAGGGCGGCGCGGGGAACGAGCCGCGCGGGTGCCCGGTTCGGGCTCGCCCGGGCCACGGCGGCTAAGGCGATGTGGGCGCGGGGACCGACCAATGACGAGGCAACACGTGGCGGTGGAGCTGAATTCGGACGTGTCCGTCGGTGCAGATCTTGTCCGGCGGCGCGCGAGGGGATTTTTAGGGTTCCGGAGGTAGGAGGAGATCCAAAAATGGGGGGGGGGTGTTTAAATAGGCACAGAGGGAGCTAGGAGAGTCCAAATGAGGTGCGATTTTCGGTCACGCGATCGTGATCGAAAGATCTAGATGATGGAGTAGAGTTTGGTGGGTTTTGGGACAAATTGGAGGGGTGTTGGGCTGCAACACACACGAGGCCTTTTCGGTCCCTCGGTTAACCGTTGGAGTATCAAACGAAGTCCAAATGATATGAAACTTGACAGGCGGTCTACCGATAGTAAACCAAGGCCGCTTGGCAAGTCTCAGTCCAATCCGGAAATGTTTAATCCCCACACACGAAAGAAAGCTAGAAACGACCACCGGAGGAGAACGAAGCGCCGGAATGCAAAACGGACAGCGGGGAAAATGCTCGAACGCATGAGACGAACACGTATGCAAATGCAATGCACATGATGACATGATATGAGATGCATGACAACGACAACAACACACAGAGACAAAACCCGAACCCGAGGAAATAAATATAACTTAACACCGGAAACGGCAAGAGTTGGAATACAAATTGGGAAAGTTACATCCGGGGTGTTACAATCCCCTGGACCAATCCGCACCTCCTCCCATGCGCTCCAACCTCGTCGATGGCCGGAGCCGAGCCGCCGAACACCGCCTAAATTCTCGTTGTCCGGGCCCCCTCCTCCCCACCTATGGGTTACCTTGCATCTCTACTGCCCCGCGGAGCTCCCCCGCACTCCGGTTACTCCTCCTGACGGCTGGAGAGCCGTGCCCGCCATCGCCGTCGGCCACGTCCGCCACGGACGGTGCTCTCCTTGACCAGGTCCTCCCCGGCATGCGTGCGACCAGTGGCTGGAAGCGCCTCTCTGCGCTGGTCACGCCGGTGGGCAGAACGTCGCCGGGGGTGCTCTGTAGCCCCGGCAATCACCGGCGGGAGCCGCTCCTCCTTGCGTCCAGAGCACACGCGGGAGGTGGAAGACGACCTGCTGCTAGGGCCCGCACGACAGCGACCCAGCAGGCGGGCCCGTCCGTTTAAGTGGATACGGCTCCAGCAGATCCGCTTCCCCCGCGCGGAAGCATACTCAGCGAGGGCGCCTTCGGCGTCGCCCTGTCGTCCGCGTGGCCGAGCCGCCGGGCCGGCCCAGTGCGCTGCGGCGCTATGCTGCACTTGGTGCGCGGTATAGGTATAACCCCCCCACTTCCTTTGTCTTTTCCTTTTTCAAAATTTTTTAAAATCTCCCAAATATTCATATTAACTCCAAATTGAATGATTCAAATTTCTGGTGACTCCATAAATCATGATCTACCTATTGGTGCAGTATGCACATTTTTCTAGAACAATTTTCCTCACACAAATTAAATAAAATCCCATTTTCCATTTCTATGATAAACTTTAGAAAATCACAGAGGGCTCAAATTTGATCCAAATGCCATGATTAAAATTTCTAGATGCTCCTGAGTTTATAACTTAGGTCATGCACATTTTTATTAATACTTTTTGTGCCACACAATATAATGAGCCATTTCTTCATATTTGTCAACTTTGCAAATTCATAGGAAATTCATTTGAACTCCAAATCCAGTGAAACAAACTCCTAGATGCTTCTAAAATCATGATTTGTTAAATGGGTGCCTTTGCTCATTTTTCAAAAATATATTTCTGTACACTTCTTGCAAATCCATAAACCCCTTGATTCCATCATGTTGAAATGTTCAGAAATATTCACTAATCCAATTCCAATGAAACCACCCTGGTTATTTTTCATATGACCAGGGAAGTCCTAGAAAAGTCAAGCACTTTTATTTTCTGCCTTGTTGTGTTGCTTATTATGATTGTTTCGACGTTAGTTGACGAAGTAGACAGAGTACTTGGAGAAGGACCAGAAGATCTCAAGACTCTGATGAACCAGGCAAGCAGCCCTTTGACCATGTCTATGAAACCCTTTTTATGCATGTCATATAGCACTTTATTAGTGTTGCATCGGAATCATGATGAGATGGTAACCACTTTGATGGGTTGCCTCTATTACTTCCTCGTTGATACTTGCATTGTGCATGACCCTACCTCCTTATGAGGGTTATGCCGGTGGGACTAGATAGGATGCTAAAGTAGTGCTATGCAAAAAAGGGACGGGAATATGCATGGTGATGGAGACATAGTATTTTCAAAAGAATTTTTGGAAAACCCATCGGGTGACACTTATGCCTGGGGGAGATGATGAGTTGGGGTAACCACTTGATGACGAAGTGGTGTACCGAGGCAAGTGTGTGTGTGTTGTTTTTCAAAACGGATTGGTTTAAGTTGCGACCGTTATTCCAACCTTACATGCGCAACCACTCTACCCTTGTATGGGAAAGGGCATTATTGATTACCTAGGCCGATACTAGCTTGGAGCCCGCATTACTAGTGACGGGAGAGTTGTTGGTGCGCTCTCTCGGGACTGGGTCGTGCCAGGTAGGGCGGCCATGACTATTTTCATAGGGCACCGGATACACCGTTGTGTCCCCTCTCGGATGTTACAATCTCGAGTGAGTCTCATATGATGTACATCGTGAGGATACGGAACAACGAGTGGACTCGTTGTTAGTTACGTCTAGGGAAAGATAATGATCGGGTGCTTACCCCGGGTACTTGAGGTACCGCGGGTCATGGATGACACGAAAGTTCCCCGGATCTTGTGGGTAAAGTGTGCAACCTCTGCAGAGTGTAAAACTATTCGAATAGCCGTGTCCATGGTCAAGGACAGTTGGGTAACCGCTCTTGGGCTACGTCCACTTGTTTACAAACCAGTGTGTGTGGGAAGAACTACTTGGGTCAAGTCAAAGGACTTGACATCGATGAGTTGGGTTGGAGCCCACTCCCTTTATGTTGATATCTGTAACCTGTCCTCTTGGTTACTTGAATTCTCCTGGTGCATGTCTTACAAGTTGTTGAACATGTCATTGCACTCAAAACTAGCTTTCCGCAAAAAATTACCTATATCATGCATTGTTGTATCTTGAACCAAAACATGGGTTGCTTGCGAGTACATTCAAAGTACTCATTGGCTTGCCACTAGTTATTTTATTGGCCAGGCATGAAAGAATAGGATATAATGAAGAGTACCTTGGAAATGAACATGCGAGCTAGGACGCTTCCCAGTCAGAATGCCTGTAGGATTAAGGCAGATGGCATGTGTCAGATTTTGGGTTCCGGCAGACCCTTGAGGTTCGAACACTGGGGTGCGCGCGGAGATTTCGCCTCCTACCTACCTGCACCCCTCTGCCATGCTAGGATCTAAAACTACGGAAAGAACAAAACAAGAGACACAGGGTTTATACTGGTTCGGGCCACTGTTGTGGTGTAATACCCTACTCTAGTGTGTGGTGTGGTGGATTGCCTCTTGGGCTGATGATGATGAATAATACAAGGAAGAACAGCCTCGCGAGGGTCTGTTCTTGGCTAGGGCGATGAACTGCTCGGAGGAGTTCAGTCACCTTCTCTCTCTCTCTGCCTCCAGCAAAAACCGACCGAACCCCCTCCCTATGTGGGTGGCTGGTCCTATTTATAGAGGCCCTGGTCCTCTTCCCAAATATCGAGCGGGAAGGGAGCCAACAATGGCGGGCTAATTTGAAGAGGGACATCAAGTATCAGCTATCCTGACAAAAGTAGTCTTCGCCTGCGTAAAGCTCTGGTGATGACGCCGTCTTGGGCTCCACGATGACCTCCATCTCGTAGTCCTCCTGGTCTTGGTCTTGTTGCGCCGAAGTGGCAACCTTTGCCTGATGCCTCAGTACTCCGCGGCTGCGCTTGCCCCCTTTGCACCAAAGAGGAAAGGAGGACGCTGCGCGGGCTGGCACCCGCCTGGCGCCCTGAGTCGTCATGGCTTGCATCACGGGCACCTCGTGAGGTACTCCGCCTTGATCTCTCCGCCTCCTCGTGAGCCAGCCTGACAAGGCCATGCATGAGGAAGCTCCGCGTCGTCCGCCCCGCGAGGCTTGGCCCCTCGCGAGGGTCTTGGGTTTGTGTTGGTGAAGATGGGCCGTGCTGGGCCCCCTTTGAGCCACGCCGCAGGCCGTAGGAAGGCATGTCTGGGGACCCCCGTTCCCAGAATGCCGACAGTAGCCCCCGGGCCCAAGGCGCGCCCGGACTTGGCTGTGCAGGGAGGCGGAAGGGCAAGAGCGAAGCGCCGCGGGCCCTAACAGCCTGTGGCCTTGGGCGCCGCGTGGCGGTTGACTGGACGTGGGCGCCTCCACTTCCCCACGACGCCTCGGCAACTGCACGGATGGAACAAGTCCCTGCATGCAAAAACGGGTCATGATTACGTGTGATCGTGGAGGTCGGCGGTTGGCCTTCGCCGACTATAAGTACGGAACGGCGCGCGCCCTTCCAGTCCATCCCTCCTTGCTTCTCCTTCTTCCCGATCCTTGCCCCGTCTTGCCGCGATGGCTCCGATCCACCGGTTCTCGACTGCAAAGAAGGGAAAGGCTCCCCGAGAGGGGCCAGACCCACTCCGCCGAAGAAACGGCTCATCGCCCGTGGCCCGGATGAAGGGGCCCTTCAGGTGGTGCCGAGGCCTTGGGGCGAGCAGGCGCCGCCGGGGGTCCCGCTTCCATTGTATGCCCACGTCGAGGGCCCCGAAGGAGTTGATGCTGACCAACACGGGCGGCGCCGCTGTCGGTGCCGCCGGGTCATGAAGGTGTTGGTCGTCCCCCCTGGGGTCCACACCGAGGGCTCCTTCCAAGAGTTTGTGCTCCACGTCGCCATTCCTCTTTAGTCTTGGATCCAGCTTCCTCCCTTCTTTGCCTCCATCATCCCGCAGGGGGAGCCCCTGGAGCTCTGGCTGCAGCACGCCGGCTGCAGCACCCTCGCGACCGAGGCAGAGGTCGCGGTCGTCGCCCCGGGCGAGGTCTACATGACTCGGGGCTGGAGGGAGATCGCTCGGGTTTGCAGAACAAGGGGTGTCTTCGCGATCCACTTGGACTATGACGGTGCTTCGGTGATGCTCTTCAAGGTCTTCGATGCAAGCGGGCGCCGGCTGAAGTGCTGCCCCGGGGAAGGTGGCCAGGGCCCTGCTGTGATGAGGACTGGGCTCGCCACCCGCTCCCTTGGAGGCTCCTCAGGCGGTGGAGACGCCGGGGGTTCCAGCGACTCCGGCGAGCTCTTCGCGACTCCGGAGATGAGCGACAACAGCTACGAGCCCCCGAGCCGGTGCCGCTCCTGGAGCAGGGCGGGCTCGTCAGGCCGCCGCCAACTCTGATCTGGATGGGGTTGGCGTAGGTGCTTGACATCCCACTGTTGGTGATGGCGTCTTTTGCAGGGACGCGCGTAGTTTGTGTCCCTTTAGGATCCGTTTCCTGCGAGGAATCAAAAACGCGTCCCGTAGGGGCTTGTAAGGAGCCTGTGATCCTGTCTTGTATATATAACCCTTGTCATAGAATTGCACGAGTTGCTCATTCCATCTTAGCTCAGTCCTCCCTTTCGAACCTCACGAGGGCTTGGTGCTCTGCGCCAACAGGCCCCAGTCCCAAGGCGGCTTCGGCCATCGCTGCTATGCCAGGTCGCGATGCCGTGGTCAAGGCCAGGAGGTGAGCGACCCGGAGTCCGGTAAGAGCCCCTGAGTCGCGATGCTCAGGAGGTCCCCTTTGGCGCCCAAGCAGCCGTCGTGCGGTGAGAAGGGAGAGCGGCATCGCTAACATGGGATAGCATTAGGTGCGGGGATGGTGCCACGGTAGCTGGCACTTCCGGGCGATGACTTATCTCGAGGATCAGGGGCCGCTCTCTGGTGTGTCACCGGGTCTGTGCATCGGCTGGCGCGAGGTTGCTTGGCGAGGTCCTCGTGTGTCTTGTCGTGGTTCTAACTCTGACAGTGATGTAGGGGGGTATCTATGGAGAGGCTAGATCTTAGCTATGGAGGAGTTGTAAGCACACGAGGATTACGAGTTCAGGCCCTTCTCAGAGGAAGTAACAGCCCTACGTCTCGGTGCCCGGAGGCGGTCGACTGAATTATGTGTGTATGAATAACAGGGGTGCGAACCCTTGATACTAAGGAGGGGGGTGGCTTATATAGAGTTCGCCAGGCCCCTCCAGCCCTCAGTAATGCAGGGTTTAAAGTACATTAAGACTGGGGGTTACTGGTAACGCCCCTAATAAAGTGCCATGATGACCATAAAAGCTACTTAATGACCGACCGTTTGCGTGCAGGGTGACTTTAGATCTCCTGGCAGTCGAGTGGTTGGATCTTGGTCGAGTGATTGCTTCGTGGTCGAGTGTCTTGAATCCGTCGAGTGGGATACCTCCAAGTCGATTGAAAGGTGACTTCTTCTAGGGATGTCCTTGGGTAGGGTACTTAGGACAGGCCCGTGCCCCTACCCTAGGTACATAGCTTCATCATTAGCCCCCGAATGGATCGAGGTTCGAGTGGGGAAGGAGTTGGGGATCTTTTCGACTGGTTCTTCATGTTATATGAACATCTTGTTTTGGATCAATTGTCATGGATGACGTCGTCAACTTCTTTCAGTCGCCTTGATCCATTCTTGGCCTCTTATCGAGTGAATTTCTTTACTTGTGAAGTTCCGAGTGACGGTGTGAAAGGGATCTTCTGTTTGACGAGTTGTTCTGCAGCCCGCAAATTTTGCGGGATTTGAATTTCGGGAAGCGCGCGGGACGGGGGCGGACGCAGTAGTCGGATGGGATAGGACGGAAGCTCCTCGATCCCCGCGCCACCCTTTTTGCCACGTACCACGTGCGTGCCTGTTGCGGGATTTGACGGGATTGCCTGGGCCTACCAGTCAGCCACTTGGAAGCGACCTCTTATAAGCTGCCGGCTCGGGACCCCCGAACAGTGCGCCTTCACTTTTCCCCCTTCCTTCACAAGATCCTCCGCCACCTCCGCTCTCACCTTGGTGCCGTAGGTCTGTTCGAGCTTCGCCAGCGACGATGGTGAAGGAGAAGACGTCGGCTCGGGAGCGCGCGAAGAAGGCGGCGGTGCAGGGGAAGGGGAAGAAGTCCGCTCGGGGCGGATCTTCCTCGAGGACTGCTCTGCCCAAGGACTGGATCCAGGGCGACTGGATGCCGTCGGTGATTCGGCAGGATGATCTCGATGATCTGGTCGAGGGGGGATTCATTCCCCATGAATCTGCGCGCCTCCCGGGGAAAGAAGTCGAACCCCAGCCTCTTGATGGTGACTGCGTCCTCCTCACCACCCATGTTGATCGTGGATTCTCTCTGCCTCCTCATCCTTTTTTCCAGAGCTTCTTGAACTTCTTCGGAGCGCAGCTCCATCACTTTACTCGCAATTCTATTGTGTATCTTGCTGCTTTTGTTTCCTTGTGTGAAAACTTCTTGGGTTGCCGCCCCCATTGGGGACTCTTCAAGCACATCTTCACTTGCCGCTCTCAGTCGGTCAAGAAGGCCAAGTCGAGTGACGAACGGACGCAGGTGATCCAGCTGTGCGGGGGCCTGGCGATCCAGATGAGAGGAAAAAGTTCCTTTCCGTCTATCACTTTTCCCGAGTCAGTCCGTGGGTGGCAGTCGACTTGGTTTTACTGTAAAGACCAGGTGACCCCAGGACAGTCGACTGGGCTTCCCCCTTTTTCTTTGAATCGAGCACAAAAACCCGCCTCTCTGAATGTGACGCCGAAGGAAAAGGCGCAAGTCAAGGTGCTGGTCGGTCGAGTGGTTCAGCTTGTCCGCGAGGGTGTGACTGGCATGGACTTGTTGGAAGTCTTCCTTCGGAGGCGCATCCAACCGCTTCAGGCTCGTGACCACCCGATGTGGCTGTACTCGGGTCTCGAAGACACCACTCGGATTCACCCAGAGGAGGTCACTGACGAGATGTTGGAAGGGTGGCTGTCGAGTATCACAAGGAACAAGGACAACCCCCGAGGACCCAGGAGGATTCCTCCACTCGACCAAACATACGAAGTGGACAAGGTCTGACCTTGCATTTCCGACTGTGATCTTGCTTTCTTTATTTGTTCTCTTTGGATCAGTCGATTGACTTTTGTCTTGTTTGTTGTCCTCTAGGCCACTACTGAGATGTACTCGACACCCAATGGAGCACAGGAGCAGGCCGAGGAAGGAGAGGCGAGCGGAGGTGAAAGTGGAGATGAGAGAGAAGAGTGGGATCTGACGGCGAAGGAGAGGGGGATGACGACGACGACTCCAGTGAAGAGGAGGAGGAAGAAGTCGAACCTCCCCGCTCAGAACGGCGATCCAAGCTTACACACGACCCTGTGCGGGAATGTGGTAAGGCGACTGTCCCTGTTGGGCAGTCGTCGAATCGCCCTCGGACCTCATCTCCAGCGCCGACAGAAAAAGCTCCCAAGCACCCACGCGCGACGCCGTCCAAGCCGCCCAAGGCTCTGCCCAAGATGAAGACGACTGTCCTCACCATTTCTGGGTAATAGTAGAATTTGTTTTCATTTGTCGAATGTGACGGACCCTTGGTCGACTCATTGAATAAGCTGACTGACTTTCAAAATTTGCAGTGCTGCCACCTCAGAGATCTCCGCCAAGGACGATGATCAAGAGATGGAAGACGCTGTTACCTCCAACCCCGGTACGATTACTGATGCTCTGCTTTTAGTCGACTGACAATTTCTTATAATTCCGGTCGATTGGATTTTTCTTGTAGCTCCTCCTCATGTCATTGACCTCCCTGATGATGACGATGAAGTGCCGCTGAGGGCATGAAGGAACAGGAGGGCGCCGGCTGGCAAGACCCCACAAACTACTCCGGCGCCTGAGGCTGCAGTCCGGGAGGGTGGTGATACCACTCGGGCTTCTGTGACCTTTGCTAAACCTCTGACCAGTGTCCGGCCTTCGACGTCGACTGCAAATCCGCCTTCGCTTTTTGCCACACACCACATCTCTGAGGACCAAGTGGGTGCCGCTAAAGAGGCTATACGCCAGGCGGGGATCATGATGGAGCAAGTGAAGGTGGTTCGGGAAGCTAGCCAAGCAGCTTATGACGCGAGTTCAGCTCTTCAGAGCAACGTCCAGGTGAGTTGATTCACCGCTTGTTCTGTTAGGATATGCTATCTGAAGAATCTCTTTTCCGAAGATCTTCATATCTATACACCCACTGGGTGTGTCTATTAATCTTTTTGACGAGTGGGGGCACACTAAGTGCACCCACTGGGTGTAGTCCCCGAGACTACGGTGGACTGCTGGCAGTCGACTGTAGTCTTTATATTGTGTTGCTTTAGCTGAACTTCTTCACTCGGTCTGGTCAGGCCATGTCGAATGGAACTGTACACGGTCGACTGCGGGCAGTCGATTTTTTTTGGTCGAACCAGTGGGGGCACGCTGAGTGCACCCACTGGGTGTAGTCCCCGAGACTACTGTCGAATGTTTTTGATTCGGCTGTAGTCTTAGAAACGCCATCATTGTCTCTTGGTTACTCGGAAGCAACTTATCTTGGATGTCTGTCGATTGATTTTTTGAAGAAATCCTACGAACTTGTGGCTCGCTACACTAAGTTGGAGAACAAACAGATCCAGCTGAACCTTGACTTGAAGCTTGCTCAGGAGAACTTGCAGAAGGCGATGGACGAAGCAAAAGGTATGGCTGGTGAGCTTTTGTCGACTGTCCTTTCTTTCTGGCCATCTTCGATGTTGATCTCACTTGCTGTTTCGCAGACAAAATGGAGGAGGCTCTGAAGAAGAAGGATCAAGACCTTGCCGAAGCGCAGAAGGAGGCCCTGAACAAAATGAAGCTTGCTGAAGAAAAACTGGCTTCAGTCGGTACTCTTGAAAAGGAAAACTCCAGGCTGAAAACTGCTCTCGACGCGGCTAATCGAGAGGTCAGCCGTCTGAAGAATGGCAATATAGCTCTGAATGACAAGGCAAGTGAACTGGCGGGGAAGAGGAACGATCTGGAGGCTTATCTCGGTGGACTCGCCAAGAAGCTGTTCGTCATGCTCGAGGGTAATTATTCCGGCCCGACTGACTTGCAGTTACCAAACCTGCGTAGAGCCACTGACTTATCCTTGAATGGTGTTTACAGAATTCTGCCAGAACTTCGAAGAGGAGACCAGTCGAGTGGAGACAGACTTGGACCCATCAATTCTCCAGTGAAGGACGAGGCTGCTATGAACGTGCTCCAACTGGAATCTCGTGTTGTCGGCGTTGTTGACTATCTTGCTCGGTTGAAGGTTGCGATGTCGCGGATCGACACGTCGCTCTGGCCTAGGACAACGCTTCAGAATGACCTCGAGTCCCTGATGACTCGACTGAATGAAGTCCCAGGTTGAGTGGCGGAATGGAAGAAATCTTCTGCTAGATGTGGTGCTGACGTCACTCTGTCTCTGGTCCGCGTCCACTGCAATGAGGCGCGAGAAGAAAAGTTGGCCGCCATCCAAGTTGCCAATACCAGGAAGCACAACTTTCAAGACTTCATGGAGACTTTCATTGCTGCTGCCACTCGCATTGCAGACGAGATTGACTTGGACGAGTTCGTCGCCCCTTCCAGTCCTCCGCCTGAGGAATACAAACTTTTATGCTTCACTTTAAATTTGCCTCGGAATGCCGAGTGAATTTTGTAACCGTTAAACTCTGTCGAGCTGGAGGCTCGAGTACTTTGATCTGCGATCTAGGACCTTTGGATCTTATCTGAACTTGATTTATCGTTGAATATCTTCATGAATTATCTGTCGAGTGGAACTTGTTCTTCACTCGAAATAACTTTGTATTTGTGGTGCAGCTCCGAAGGAGAAGGTAGCGGTCGATTTGCACCTCGTCGTTCCTGCGGATTGGGATGTGTTCCGTACTTAGGCGAGCACTGGGCTGCAGCTAAGCCTCCGAGTGGAAGGTCTGCTCTCCACTCGATAGGATTTCAAAAACTTAGGCGAGTACTGGACTGCAGCTAAGCCCCCGAGTGGGAGGTCTGCTCTCCACTCGGTAGGATTTTTTCAAACTTAGGCGAGTAGTGGACTGCAGCTAAGCCCCCGAGTGGGAGGTCTGCTCTCCACTCGGTAGGATTTTTTCAAACTTAGGCGAGTACTGGACTGCAGCTAAGCCCCCGAGTGGGAGGTCTGCTCTCCACTCGGTAGGATTTTTTTCAAACTTAGGCGAGTACTGGACTGC
>NC_057803.1:322383064-322388064 GCF_018294505.1 Triticum aestivum | reverse complement strand
AGTTCCGATCTGCATGAAGGGCGTAACGATCTGGGCACTGTCTCGGAGAGAGGCTCGATGAAATAGACATGTCTGTGAAGATGCGGACTACCTGCACCTGGACAGAAAGACCCAATGAAGCTTTACTGTTCCGTGGGATTGGCTTTGGGACTTTCCTACGCAGCTTAGGTGGAAGGCGAAGAAGGCCCCCTTCCGAGGGGGCCCGAGCCATCAGTGAGATACCACTCTGGAAGAGCTCGGATTCTAACCTTGTGTCGGACTCGCGGGCCAAGGGACAGTCTCAGGTAAATAGTTTCTATGGGGCGTAGGCCTCCCAAAAGGTAACAGAGGCATGTAACGGTTTCCTTGGGCCAGACGGACATTGGTCCTCGAGTGCAAAGGCAGAAGGGAGCTTGACTGCAAGACTCACCCGTCGAGCAGAGACGAAACTCGGCCTTAGTGATCCGATGGTGCCGAGTGGAAGGGTCATCGCTCAACGGATAAAAGTTACTCTAGGGATAACATGCTGATCTTCCCTAAGAGTCCACATTGACGGGAAGGTTTGGCACCTCGATGTCGGCTCTTTGCCAGCATGAGCTATAGGTGGTTCCAAGGGTTGGGTTGTTTGCCCATTAATGCGGTACGTGAGCTGGGTTTAGAACGTCGTGAGACAGTTCGGTCCATATACGGTGTGGGTGTTAGAGCATTGAGAGGACCTTTCCCTAGTATGAGAGGACCGGGAAGGACGCACATCTGGTGTACCAGTTATCGTGCCTACGGTAAACGCTGGGTAGCCAAGTGCGGAGAGGATAACTGCTGAAAGCATATAAGTAGTAAGCCCACCCCAAGATGAGTGCTCTCTCCTCCAACTTCCCTAGAGCATCCGGTATTACAGCTGAGACAGTGACGGGTTCTCGACCCATACGGGGATGGAGCGACAGAAGTATGGAAATAGGATAAGGTAGCGGCGAGATGAGCTGTTTAAATAGGTGTCAAGTGGAAGTGCAGTGATGTATGCAGCTGAGGCATCCTAACAAACAAACAATTTGAACCTTGTTCCTACATGGCCTGATCAAATCGATCAGGCACTTGCCATCTATCTTCATTGTTCAACTCTTTGATGAAAAGAAGAAAAAACCAAAAAAAAGCTCTACCCTTCCATCACTTGTATAGATGGAGAGGGAGGGTAGAGGCCTTTGGTGTCCCTTTTAGTCAAGAATTGGGGCTTCACAATTACTATCCAATATTTATCTCATGCCTTTCCTCGTTCATGGTTCGATATTCTGGTGTCCTAGGCGTAGAGGAACCACACCAATCCATCCCGAATTTGGTGGTTAAACTCTACTGCGGTGACGATACTGTAGGGGAGGCCCTGCGGCAAAATAGCTCGATGCCAGAATGATAAAAATCTTAACACCTCTTATTTGACTTTTTCACTATTTTGAAATAAGAAAAAGATCCAAATCTAAAATGCAAAGGTCGTCTTATTCAAAACCTCAATCATCACATACCCTCTCTCCCACTTCACACCTCGGAACACACTATTCTTATAGAGAGAAAGGCACTTTCCCATCTTCTTAACCTGAAATGAAGGGGTACCCCCGGGAAGAGATCCAATGGAGACAGCTGGGCCTGTAGCTCAGAGGATTAGAGCACGTGGCTACGAACCATGGTGTCGGGGGTTCGAATCCCTCCTCGCCCAGAGCCTTCCAAAGGGGGAAGGGCATTTACTTTCCCCCTGAGGGTAGGAAAATCATGATCAGGATAGCGGACGCAAAGCTATTGAACTTAGGTATGCTCTTTCCTTTTGTCGAAGTGGAATCGTAGAACAGAATGTGATATGATGAGATAGAATGCAATAGAAATAGAAACAAGGATAGCGGAAGGGTTACCTTCTCCTAAGGGTCAAAGCAAGCCATTTAATTCAATTCTTTATTCTTACATTAAAATTCTTACATTAAAGAATGAATAAAATCCCCCAAGTAGGATTCGAACCTACGACCAGTCAGATAACAACCGACCGCTATACCACTAAGCTACTGAGGAACAAGGGGGGATTCGACCTCCTAGAGTTCAACTCCCGCTCTCAACCTATGAACAATATGTGTCCGAAGCTTCTTTCGTAACTCCCATAATTTCTTCGTGGTGGCTCCGTTCCATGCCTCATTTCATAGGGAAGCCCAAAGTGGCTCTATTTCATTATATTTCACTTCCTAGCACTTCCTATCATTTAATATCCATCCCTTTGGTCTTATTGACATCAGAGATGTCATTTATAGTCTATCTCCTTCTATATATGGAAAGTCAAGAAATTCTCATCGAAACATCGAGAAATTGTGCATATAGAAAACTCTAAAGAAAGAAAAAAAGGAGACCCATGCCATGATTTTCAAATCTTTTCTATTTAGTAGTCTAAGTTTGTCGATGAGGATAATTAATTCGGTCGTTGTGGTCGGACTCTATGATGGATTTCTGACTACATTCTCCATAGGTCCCTCTTAGATCTTCTTTCTCCAATCTTGGATTAGGGAAGAAGGAGATATTCGTGACTACTGGCGATTCCAATCTTCATATCGATATATTATCCACTTCTGTATCTATTCTTTCTTAGCTAAACAGGTGGAAGATCTATCCAATTTGGTTATATTATATCATGGACTCGAAAAATGGATCTGAATTTGACTGAAATACACGATCTTCACAGCTATCACTTTTCACAATACCTAAAAGGTGGAATAGCGATTTTCGAACCATTTCCCATAAGAGAATGGTTTCCATTACTTTGAGAAATGGATTCTTATATCAAACTATAGCTATTGCATTAAAGAAGAAAAGAAACTAATAGAAGTCGAAGACGCGGAATGATAGTGAATAGAGAGAAAGATTCTTCTGATTTTCTTGTTTCTATCTACTAGACGCCGTGGAGAATTGAGAATTTTCATG
This sequence comes from Triticum aestivum, assembly GCF_018294505.1. Classification (NCBI taxonomy): domain Eukaryota; kingdom Viridiplantae; phylum Streptophyta; class Magnoliopsida; order Poales; family Poaceae; genus Triticum; species Triticum aestivum. The sequence continues at coordinate 322,385,142 of NC_057803.1, read as the reverse complement.
TCTTTCAATTCTCGTACTCGTAATTGCAAAGTTATGAAGGAGACCCGTAATTTTGCAATGAAAACAACATATAAAACTCTGAACAATTTCGAAATCAGGCCAAGCGTCTTAATACATATGCAAAAAAAATTCATTATTGGGCCACCATTGATTAGAAGATTTAGCTTGTATGAATCGCTATTGGTTTGATATGAATAATGGCAATCGTTTCAGTATGTTAAGGATACAGATGTATCCACAATTCATTTAGAGTTACTTAATAGTCTATTTCTTATACCATAACTCTATCCCGTGAAATTCTCGAGCCAAAAGATGGATGCATATGTTGTGTTTCATTTTGCTAAATGATACTCCCTCCATTCCAAAATATAGTGCACCCGCGCTTCCCAAGGTTAAACTTTGACCATAAATTTAACCAACGAGACCAACTGCGGCAAGAGAAAAAATTATATAATTGAAAACTTCTTTCAAATACGAATTCACTGATATAATTTTTGCTCCCGCCGCAATCGGTCTTGATAGTTAAATATACAGTCAAAGTTGAAGCACGTGGATAGAGGAAGCACTACATTGTGGAATGGAGGGAGTATCAATTAAATGGTGTATCAATTCCATAAATTGCATATAGCAATAAATAAATCAGCAAAATTCTTTCTAATCTTTTAGATAGAAGAAACATTTCTTCTATCTAAAATATTAGAAAGAATGTACCCTTCTATCCAAATCCAATTTGCATCGATAAAATAAATCCAAATTCTAGTAGTAGATGAATAATTGCAAATTTGTGTGCGTACCAGATTAGAATAACTTCAAAATATCTGACATAATTTTGTATTTTTCCTGATAAAAAAATACATGAAAAAGAAAGGAGGTAGAATTTTTTTTTTGGATTTATGGTTAAAGAAGAAAAAGAAGAAAACATGGGTTATGTTGAATTTCAAGTATTCAGTTTCACCAATAAGATACGGAGACTTGCTTCACATTTGGAATTACACAAAAAAGTTTTTTCATCGGAAAGAGGTCTACGAAGACTTTTGGCAAAATGTCGACGTTTGCTGGCTTATTTGGCAAAGAAAAATAGAGTACGTTATAAGAAATTAATCGGTCAATTGAATATTCGGGAGCAGTAAGTTAATCGTTCAAATTTTTTTCTTGTTTTATTATTCTTTTAGTAGTCTTAGATTTTTCATTTTGATGAGCCTCACTTTGAGGAATTCATGGAATAATCCATTTTCATGGAATAATGAATTAAGGAAGAAAGGATATTAGTCTACCGCTTACAAGAAAAGATCTCATGATAGTCAATGTGGACCCTCAACACCCATGAATGCATGGTATTCTTCGACCGATCATTACGCTCGATGGTCAGGATGTTATTGATTGTGAACCCATATTAGGATATTTACACAGAGGAATGGAAAAAAATCGAGGAAAACCGAACTACTATACAATACCTACCTTATGTAACAAGGATATAGAGAGATTGTAGAAAAGGGATAGGATAGTTATTTTTGCAAGAGACTTGTTGTAAATTCCTTAACTTAAGAAAGAAAAAAGAATAAAAACACAGATACATAACATGAAAAAAGAATAAATAAGACGAGATTCGACCCCCCCCCTACATATTTAATTTTGTAATGCCCGGATAATCATGCTACAGTAATCCCACGCTGATCATTCCATGACACCTCGGTTACTGTTGCTAAACTCGCAATGATTCGAAACCTTTTCAAATCCAAATTCAAATTAATGTCAAGCGACAAAGTTTTCAAAATATTAAATTAAAATGTTCGGGGTGTGCAGTTAAATGCCTGGGTAATTATAATAAAGCAAACACATTTTTATAAAATGCCTAAATAATTTAAGATGAAATAAAACAGAAAAGAAAATAAAAGAAAATGCAAAACAGAAAACAGAAAAGAAATACAAACAGAAAGAAAAGCCCCCCCCCACTGGGCCTTTTGGCCCAGCTGGCCTTCCACGCGGGCCCCCAGCCGCCCGAATGGGCCGGCCCACCCCGCGCCTCCACTCCCTTATCCACTCCCTCCCCCAAACCCTAACCCACCTCGTCGCCCCAC
>NC_057803.1:322373420-322382619 GCF_018294505.1 Triticum aestivum | reverse complement strand
CCTCCCGCTTTCGCCTCTGCCGTGCCGCCTTTCCCCGGCCGCCGCCCTCAGCACCTGCCTCCGGCCGCGCCCCCCGGGCTCTGCCCGCCCGCAGCGCCCGGTGGCCTCGCCTCGCACTCTGGCTGCGGGTTCGTCTGCATGTGCCCGACGCCCGCGCCCGGCGCATGGCCGCACCCCTACTCCTTAGTGAGCCGCTGCGCCCGCTGTGCTGCTCTCCCCTCCGCGCCCGTGCTGTAGCCCCCCTCGATGCCGCCAGCCACCCGCTCGCTGCACCCACGCGCGCCCGCACTGCCCCTCCGCGCTGCGTTTGTTGTCGCCCGTCCGGCCGCTGCTGCTGCTCCACCTACGCCCAGGGTGCGCCCTCGTCGTCCTTCGTCCCGCTCGGACCCACTGCACCATTGCTGCCTCGCTCCACAGTGGCTGCAGCCACCTCCGGCGACGCGCCGTCGCCCGCTTGGGCCTCATACGGGTCGTGCGCCTGTAACGCCCCAGCAATCGTACCCGCCCCGATAGGCCTTTGTCCCACTGACAAACGGGCCCCAGCCCCAGAACGTTTTAACAAAAAAAGGGATTTAAAAAATAAATAAATAAAATTAATAATTAAATAATTAAGTAATTAATTGACTTAATTAAATAATTAAGTAATTAATTGACTTAATTAAACTTAATTAATTAATTAAAGAATTAATTAAAGTATTTAATTTTGATTAATTAAACTAAAACAACTAATTAAGCCTGACTATTTAAACTAATTAACCTAAACCCTAATTAACTAAAACAGTCAATGACAGGGGGTCCCACCCCTGTTGACCAGTCAAACGTTGACTGGTCAACTGGGTCCCTCTGGCCTACCTGTCAGTCACTAGGTACACTTTTGTGTACACTGTGCTGGCTGCGCCTAGCAATTTAGCAATTATTTTTGAATTAAAAATAATTTCAAAAATTAATAAAATCTTTAGAAAATCATATCTTTTAATCTGTAGCTCGGTTGAAAAAACTTTGTACATGAAAGTTGCTCGAAACGACGAGACGAATCCGGATACGCTGCCCGTTCATCTGCCATGCATCCCTAGCATAGCAAACACGCAACTTTCCCCCTCCGGTTCATCTGTCCAAAAACGCAAAACACCGGGGATAATTTCCCCGATGTTTCCCCCCTTCACCAGTACCACCTCGTACCACGTTAGGGCACACCTAGCTTTACGCTTTGCCATGTCATGCATCGTCATGCATTTGTTTGCATTATATTTATTGTTTCTCCCCCGTCTTCTCTCGCTAGACACCGAGACCGACGCCGCTGCTACCTAGTACAACTACGGAGTTGACGACCCCTCTCTCTTGCCAGAGCAACCAGGCAAGCCCCCCTTTGATCACTAGATATTGCCTACTCTCCTCTATACTGCTTGCATTAGAGGAGTGTAGCATGTTACTGCTTTCCGTCAATCCTATCCTGATGCATAGCATGTCCTTGCTACTACTATTGTTACCTTTACCTGCAATCCTAATGCTTAGTATAGGATGCTAGTTTATCATCAGTGGCCATACATTCTTGTCTATCTGCCATGCTATACTATCGGGCCGTGGTCACTCAGGAGGTGATCACGGGTATATACTTATACATAATATATGATACTTGTGGTGACTAAAGGTGGGTCGGCTCGTAGGAGTACCCGCGAGTGATTCACGGATTGGGTCTGAAAGGACGTTTGTCCTGATGGCCCTCTGAGTGGATCTTTGTGGCGAAGTGACAGGGCAGGTTGAGACCACCTAGGAGAGAGGTGGTCCTGGCCCTGGTCGGCGTTCGCGGTTATTTTAAGATAACACATTTAACGAGATCTTAGTATTTGATCTGAGTCTGGCTACTGGCCTATATGCACTAACCATCTACGCGGGGACAGTTATGGGCACTCGACGTCGTGGTATCAGCCGAAGCCTTCGTGACATCAGCGACTGAGCGGCGCGCGCCGGATTGGACTGGAACGCCTGCTAGGCTAGGTCTGCTTCCGACCGCCCTCGCAACATGCAGGTGTACAATGGGCGATGGGCCCAGACCCCTGCGCCATAGGATTTAGACCGGCATGCTGACCACTCTGTTGTGCCTAGGTAGGGCTGCGACGTGTTGATCTTCCGAGGCCGGGCATGACCTAGGAAAGTGTGTCCGGCCAAATGGGATCGAGCGTGTTGGGTTATGTGGTGCACCCCTGCAGGGAAGTTAATCTATTCGAATAGCCGTGATCTTCAGTAACAGGACGACTTGGAGTTGTACCTTGATCTTATGACAACTAGAACCGGATACTTAATAAAACACACACTTCCAAGTGCCAGATACAACCGGTGATCGCTCTCTAACAGGGCGACGAGGAGAGGATCGCCTGGTAGGATTATGCTATGCGATGCTACTTGGAGGACTTCAGTCTATTCTCTTCTACATGCTGCAAGACGGAGGCTGCCAGAAGCGTAGTTTTCGACAGGATTAGCTATCTCCCTCTTATTCTGGCATTCTGCAGTTCAGTCCACCGATATAGCCCCTTTACACATATACCCATGCATATGTAGTGTAGCTCCTTGCTTGCGAGTACTTTGGATGAGTACTCACGGTTGCTTTTCTCTCCCTTTTCCCCCTTTCCCTTCTACCTGGTTGTCGCAACCAGATGTTGGAGCCCAGGATCTAGACGCCACCGTCGACGACGACTTCTACTACACTGGGGGTGCCTACTACTACGTGCAGCCCGCTGACGACGACCAGGAGTAGTTTAGGAGGATCCCAGGCAGGAGGCCTGCACCTCTTTCGATCTGTATCCCAGTTTGTGCTAGCCTTCTTAAGGCAAACTTGTTTAACTTATGTCTGTACTCAGATATTGTTGCTTCCGCTGACTCGTCTATGATTGAGCTCTTGTATTCGAGCCTTCGTGGCCCTGGCTTGTAATATGATGCTTGTATGACTTATTTATTTGTAGAGTTGTGTTGTGATATCTTCCCGTGAGTCCCTGATCTTGATCATACATGTTTGCGTGTATGATTAGTGTACGATTGAATCGGGGATGTCACAAATTTCCTCTCCTATACAAAAACTAGAAAGACCCACTCCATTGGTAATTCCATCAATAACACCCTTATCAAAAAACTCTGTGACTTCGGTTAACCCTCTTATACCGAGGGTAAAGACCCTAGTATAGAAAATTTCTATATAACCACGATTGTATGACCAACTGTATATTTTTTACTTGATCTAAAAATTCTTTTTAGGATTTCCTTTGTAAAAAGAGTTTATTAAATCCAAATTCTGAAAAAAAGAATAAGCAGATCCATAGAAGATATATGCTATGAGTAAACCAAAGATAGCTAGACTTACAGAAGAAATTGCATTAGTAATAAATTCATATGAATTTACAAAAAAATTAGAACTTTCCTGGGTAAAGTTTATTGAGGGAGCTAACCACTTTGATAATATGGTTAACTCTGCTATTTCATTATCAATTCCTCCATTATCAAAAGAGATTCCTATGAATCCAATGAACAAAGTGAAAAGTAGTAATATAAGAAGAGGAAATAACATAGTATTTCCCGTTTGATGCGGATAGGAAAAAGTGTTTTTAGCCCCAAAAGACGTAGTAAAGGATCCTATCCTATTTCTTGCATTACCTTGAATTTTTGGTATATTTTGTGAAAAAAAAGAAACTCCACTCTTCGTTGTTGATAAAACAAAATCCCTATTCACTCCTTTGGGTATCCTTTTACCCCATAAGGATATTGAATACATGGAACTCTCTTTAGTGCTACTGTAATTTTGAAAATGAACACGCAAATACCCATCAAATGTAAGTAAATATATCCTAAAGATATGAAAGGCAGTTAATCCTGGAGTAAAGGAGGCTATTATTCCAAAAAAAGGGCGAATACAACCAACTATTACTAAGGATTTCATCTTTGGACCAGAAGCAAGCAACAGGTGGAATACCACAAAGAGAAAGTGTACCCCATAAAAAAGTAGTTCTTGTGATTGGAATGTATTTTCTTAAACCGCGCATAAGAACCATATTTTGACTTCTATCTGGTGAATATCCAACAAGAGGTTCCATTGAATGAATAACAGATCCGGATCCCAAGAACAATAAAGCTTTTGAATAAGCATGAGTGATCAAATGGAATAAAGCAGCTTGATAAGAACCTGTACCTAGAGCTAACATCATATAACCCAATTGAGACATTGTAGAATAGGCTAAGCTTATTTTAATATCTCTCTGAGCAAGAGCTAAAGTAGCTCCTAAGAATAGTGTTATTGTACCTACTAAAGAAATAAAACTCATTATCAAAGGTAAAGATATGAAAAGAGGAAGAAGTCGAGCTATAAGAAAAATTCCCGCAGTAACCATAGTTGCTGCGTGTATAAGAGCCGAAATAGGAGTGGGCGCTTCCATAGCATTAGGTAACCATACATGAAGAGGGAATTGTGCGGATTTCGCAACTACACCAAGGAATAATAAAAAAGCACACAAAGTAGTAAGTAAAGAATTAATTCCATTATTAGGAATCCAGTTTTTAGCTATTTTGAACAAATCCCTAAACTCTAAACTACCTGTTATCCAAAAAAACCCTAAAATTCCTAATAATAGACCAAAATCGCCTACACAATTAGTTACACCAAAAGCCTATCAATAAATAAGAACACATTCCCACGAGTTCGCAAAAATTTTTTGTATCAAATTGGAGCTAGTAACCAATCCCAACATGGAAGTATTGAAAAAACTTATATAAACAAAAAATCTCAAATATCCTTCATCCTGAGACATATAACCATCACTATAAATAAGTACCAGGATTCCTAAGTAGTAATTAGTATTAACATAATAGAAGTAAGTGGGTCAATCAAGTATCCAAATTCTAATGAAAAATCATTATTGATGGTCCAAGACCATAGATATTGATAGATCGAACTTCCATTTATTTGTTGAATAGACAGTTGAACTGAGAATGCCATAGCTATACTTAAGAGTAAAACACTAGGGAAATCCCTTATGCGATGAAGATTTTTTGTTGCTGTCGGAATAAGAATAAGACCAAATCCCATTGACATAATAACTGGAAGTGGGAGAATAGGAATTACCCATGCATATTGATATGTATGTTCCATAAGAAAAGAAATTGCAACTTTTACTTCAATTTTTACTTCAATTTTTCTATAAAATTGTTTCGAATTCACCAAACCAATTCTTATCTCTTTCTGAAAGAATAAATAAAAAGAATAAGAAAAAATACTGAAATTCTTAATTTTTCCAAAATTTATCTCATTGTAACAATTAAAAATTAAGAATGGGTTTAGTTGGTTAAATTAAAAAAGTTAATAAAATAACTTCGTTACGTAGTTATTTTATTAACTAAATAAAGATATTTATAAAAATAAAAAAATTGGAATCATTTTACTTTCTATTCATAATTTATTTTTATATTTCTTTAAAACAAAGGTGAAACAGCTCTCTTGTTCCATAATTAACTGATTGAGTGAATTCCAATGAAACCCTATGTTTATAAGAAATTATCCTAATGACTATAAATTACCTAAGTTTTAGAATGTCTTGTTTAAGAGACTCAGTATTTTTTGTTTTGATTGGAATTCCTTTCCGCTATGGATTACCATTCTGAACTTAATTAACTATTTTCATTTTCCCTTCTTTTTATCCCCCCGTCTTATCTTATATGGGGGATAGGCTTCCATACCATATATCTATATATGAAGTTAGATTTAAATGAGAAACCCTTCTATATATTATATATTATTAAAAACTAGTACAAAATATATAAAGAAAAAATGTTAAAAAATTATTGTTGTCTTATCCGCATTAGACAAAATGAAGTAAAAAGTAATTCTAAATTTAACTATCTTTCAATATCTAAGTATAAATACTAATAAAAAGAAGAAAGAAGGATTGATTTCCAGCAATAGATGTATTTCACATACAACTAGAAAAAAGTAATTTCCTTTTTGAATGGCAGGTCCAAAAAAACGTACTTCAATGTCAAAAAAGCGTATTCATAAAAATATCTGGAAGAAAAACACTTATTTTTCCATAGTACAATCTTATTCTTAAGTAAAATCAAGATCATTTTCGAGCGGTAATGAGCATCCAAAACCAAAGGGTTTTTTGGGCAACAAACAAATCATAAAATTTTGGAATAATATGAATTGACTTATCAAAAAAGAATTCCAATTATTTAATAATTTCGATTCTTCTTTGAATGTACTTTTATGTGTCGAATTACTCGGTACAATATTCTTAGAACAAAAAACCCCTCTTATCTTATATATATAAGAAAAAAAGTTGTGTTTGGTATACTGTGTGCTAAGTATTCTTTTCCTATCAATGAACTTTCCATAATTTTCATAATAGAATCCTCATATTCTATTATGAAAATTATGAAAAGTGGAGTATTCTTACAATAGGACCTACAACTTCCACCTATCTTCTCCAAAATCATAAGGTTAGTAAATCTTATTAATAAGAGCATAAAGACTTTCATTCTATAAAGTTTAAAAAAAAATCCGAAAAAGCCTTTTATATTTATCCTTTTAGTTTCATCATTAAATAGAAACCCTTTGGGATTTTTTTCATTGCATTGAAAGAATTTTCAAAATGTAAACGATAAATTAATTAGAAAAAATTAGTTCTATAATTGCATGTTAGAGAAAAGAAGTTCCAACTCTTTCAAGCAGTGTTTGTGTTTCTATTGGGAAAAGCAAGAGCTTATTGTAAAAAAAATGGAAACGATACTACCAAACGAAGTCTACTTTAATGAAAACTCTAATGTTCCTAAATTTTATGGACTTTCCCAATATCGATGATTCCCAAGATAATAGTTATTATTCTTTTAAGTTACCTATTATTTGAAGTTAGCCGCCATGGTGAAATTGGTAGACACGCTGCTCTTAGGAAGCAGTGCTCAAGCATCTTGGTTCGAATCCGAGTGGCGGCATTCTTGAAAAACAATACAATAGATTAGAAATCAATTCAAAATTTACAATTTCGTAATGGGACCTTCCCCTTATGCTATTTGCAACTTTAGAACATATCCTAACTCATATCTCTTTCTCAACGATTTCAATTATGAGTACGATTCATTTTATAACCTTATTAGTTCATGAACTTGGAGGATTACGTGATTCATCAAAAAAAGGAATGATAGTTACTTTTTTCTCTATAATAGGATTCTTAGTTTCTCGTTGGGCTTCCTCGGGACATTTTCCATTAAGTAATTTGTATGAGTCATTGATCTTCCTTTCATGGGCCCTGTATATTCTTCATACCATTCCTAAAATACATAACTCTAAAAATGATTTAAGCACAATAACTACGCCAAGTACTATTTTAACGCAATGCTTTGCCACATCGGGCCTTTTAACTGAAATGCATCAATCTACGGTACTAGTACCTGCTCTACAATCTCAGTGGTTAATGATGCATGTCAGTATGATGTTATTAAGCTATGCAACTCTTTTGTGCAGGTCCTTATTATCTGCCGTTATTCTAATCATTAGATTTCGAAATAATTTCCATTTATTTTCTAAAAAGAAAAAATGTTTTAAATAAAACATTTTCTTTAGTGATATTAAATATTTTTATGCAAAAAGAAGTGCTTTAAAAAGAACCTCTGTCCCTTCATTTCCAAATTATTACAAATATCAATTAACAGAGCGTTTGGATTCTTGGAGTTATCGTGTCATTAGCCTAGGATTTACCCTTTTAACCGTAGGTATTCTTTGTGGAGCAGTATGGGCTAATGAGGCCTCTGGATCCTATTGGAATTGGGATCCTAAGGAAACTTGGGCATTTATTACTTGGACCATATTCGCAATTTATTTACATAGTAGAACAAATCCACATTGGAAAGGTATGAATTCTACACTTATAGCTTCGATAGGATTTCTTATAATTTCGATTTTTTATTTTGGTATAAATCTATTAGGAATAGGCTACATAGTTTTGGTTCGTTTACATTAACACCTAAATGATTACATAAAAATAAAACCTTCATGAAATGAAGGTTTTTACTTTTATGTTTTATTTGAGAACCCCTTGAACGCCTTCTCAAAGGGTTCTCAAAAATTCGAGATGGATCTAATTATACTTTTTTACTTATTTCTGCATTAATAGAGAAGACGAGTAAAACAAAGCAAATCTATTTAGGATAATAATTGGATAAGAGAGCCTCTACCCTGTCAACGGATAGGGAGAGAACAAAATCTGGATAAATACCAATTCCTATTACTGGTAAAAAGATACAGATTAAAATAAAGAGCTCGTGGTCCAGAATCCACAAAATTTGTGTTTGGAACATTAAATAGCTTGTATCCATAGAACATCTAGCGTAACATAGATAATAAATAAATAGGAGTTAATATCATTCCAATTGCCATTACAAAAGTAATTAGTGTTTTTGGGATTAACAGAAATTTTGGACTAGTAATTAGTCCAAAAAATACTACTAATTTTGTGACAAAACCACTCATTCCTGGTAAGGCAAGAGAAGCCATTGAAAATCTACTAAACATGGTAAAATTTTTAGGCATTGGGATAGATATTCCCCCTAGTTCTTCGAGATAAACAAGACGCATTCTATCAGAAGCGGTTCCTGCCAAGAAAAAAAGTGTAGCACCAATAAATCCATGGGATAATATTTGTAAAATAGCTCCATTGAGTCCAATGTTGGTTATGGAACCAATTCCTATAATTATGAAACCCATGTGAGATACAGAGGAATAAGCTATTCTTTTTTGGAAATTTCGTTGACCAAGAGAAGTTGAAGCTGCATAGATTATTTGGATCACTCCTATTATTACTAACCAGGGCGAAAATAGATAATGAGCATGAGGTAACAATTCCATGTTGATCCGAATCAATCCATATGGTCCCATCTTCAATAATATTCCCGCTAAAAGCATACATGTACTATAATGTGCTTCCCCATGGGTATCTGGTAACCACGTATGTAGGGGTATAATCGGCAATTTGACAGCATAAGCAATAAGGAAGCCAAAGTATAAAAGTATTTCCAAGGTTGCATGGTATGATTGATTAATTAATCTTTCCAAATCTAATCCTGGTTCATTCGAACCATATAAGCCCATACCCAGAACTCTGATTAAGGAAAAAATGGAACCGCCTGCAGTATACAAAATAAACTTTGTAGCTGAATATAGACGCCT
>NC_057803.1:322364063-322373144 GCF_018294505.1 Triticum aestivum | reverse complement strand
GATAAAACTAAGTAAACAGGAATTAATTCTAACTCCCACATGATAAAAAAGTAAAAGGTCTCACGAAGAAAATAATCCTATTTGACCACTATACATTGCGAGCATCAGGAAATAGAATAATCGCGAATTCCGTGTAATTGGCCAAGCTGCTAAAGTAGCTAAAGTAGTGATAAATCCTGTCAATAAAATAGATCCTAATGAAAGTCCATCGATTCCCAGTCTCCAGTGGAAATCGAAGACATCTATCCATTTATAATCCTCCTTTAATTGGGTTAAGGGATCCTCCAGTTGGAAATGATAACAGAACACATAAGTCATTAGAAGGAATTCTAATAAACAAATAGATATAGTATACCACCTAATGAATTTGTTTCCCTTATGAGGTAAAAAGAAAATTAATGAACCTGCAAATATCGGCAAAACAACAAGTATTGTTAACCAAGGAAAATAACTCATGATAAAGTGATAAAGACAAGATACGTTTTGACCAGAAAAGCCCGTGCTCGATTATTTCGAGCACATGCTTCTTCGGTAAAGAGGAATCAGACGATTAGAGTGAAGTTTTTTGTAACGTATCAATAAGATAGAGCCATGCTACGTGTTATTTCAGGCCCTAAAAAATGCGTACACTTAAAAATTCTGTCGGGCAGGCAGATTCACATGTCTTACAACCAACACAATCTTCGGTTCTCGACACGGAAGCAATTTGCTTGGCTTTACATCCATCCTAGGGTATCATTTCTAATACATATGTTGGACAAGCTCGTACACATTGAGTACATCCTATACATGTATCATAAATTTTTATGGAATATGACATCGGATCTATAAATTTTTCTTTTCAACATAAAATTTTTCGATCTGCTAAAAATGAAATTAGTACTATAATGAGTCATCTGTATTGTAGACACCATACGAAGCAATGGTTTATCCAAACTTCAAAAATAAAAAACTATTTTTTAATCTGTTTGTGATAAAGCGTGAAGAGAGCCAAGAGACTTTAATTTTGGATTTCAACAATAAGAAATAAGAAAGAATTTTACGAATTGTACAGACGAATTCGAATTAGCCAATAAATTGTGTATCGTCTTTTCAATATAAATTATTGCAATATTCAAATTGCAATATCCATGAATTAAAAATACAAAAAATCATTTAAGTGAAAAAGAATACTATGCAATAATCTACTAAAAATGGATATTCTCAAATAATACTAAGAAAATAGTATTGATTTCTATTTATGTTAATACATGCGCCTTTCTTTAGAGGATTCTATGTCTAATTATTCAATAAATTAGATTGATTGATACGAGTGGATTTCCTATTATGATGGATGGAAGAAAGAATGGATAGTCCAATAGCGTCTTCAGCAGCCGCAAGGGCTATAACAAAAATTGAGAAAATTTCTCCTTTCAATTGGCGACTATCAAACAGATCAGAAAATGTTACGAGATATAGATTAATTGAATTCAGTATAAGTTCAAGACATATTAGAGCTCTAACCATGTTTCGGCTTGTGATCAATCCATAGATACCAATCGAAAAAATAGACATTCAAAAAAGTACATGTTCAAACATCATTAGCTAACACCTTATCAATCTCGATTCATTTCAATATGAGGGCAAGAATTGAACCGATCCAATTAATTACAATAGAACAATTACACAACAAAAGAGAAAATAAAGGAGGTATTTGTTGGCAGTAGATGGATTTTACTAAATCAAAATTGTGATTCTTTAGTTATTTATTTTAGATTTGCAATTCTTATAATTTGTACTTTTTCTAAGTTTTCTTATTGCCGAGCCAAAGTAATTGCACCTATTAAAGAAACTAGAAGAATTATGTAAATGAGTTCAAACGGAAGATAAAAAGCAGTTGCTAAATGAATTCCAATTTGTTGAACATTATTTATGAGACCCTGTTCTACTAGTTGGTTTGATCTTGTAGTCCAAAGAATTCCATACCACGACGTATCTTGGATAGTAGTCATTAGTGAAAAAACAATAGTTATACAAACGAGTGAAGTGAACACATCTCCAATAGTCCAATAATTCTTATCTTTAGACCATTATGAGCCATTTACGAACATTACAGCGAATATGATCAAGACATTTATGGCTCCCACATAAATAAGAAGTTGTGCGACAGCTACAAAGTTGGAATTTAATAAAACATAGAATAAGGATATACAAACAAGAACTAATCCCAGCGAAAAGGAAGAATAAATGGGGTTGGTAAGTAATACTACTCCTATACCCCATAGTAGAAGAACAAATCCCCCAAATAGCATAAGAATCTCCTGTATTGGTCCAAGTAAATCCATTATGGATATAAAGAAATTAATAGTATAAAATTTTTCATGAGCTGACTAAAACTAAAGGATTCAAGGAAGGAAAAAAGGATTAGGGTATTTTTTGGTGTATAAACTGTATAGTTATAAATTATATTATATCACGAAAATCTAGTCTAATTTAAAATAAGAAATAATTTCCAATAAGCATTAGTTTTTCGTTTTTCTTTATAGTTTAATTTTAAAGTTTAATAAAGAATTATTATATTTTTATAACAAAAAGACAAAATCAAAGTTTAGCAATCAGTAATCGTTCTTGAATTCAAAGATTTTTCTTTGTTTATTTTACTTTCAGACGAATTCCTAATTGTTTGAATTGTGTAATCTCCCATTAATGAGATTGGTAGCTGACTTAAAGAAATTTGGTTGTAATTCAATTCATGACTATCATAGGTAGAAATTTCATATTCTTCAGTCATTGATAAACAGCTTGTTGGACAATACTCAACACAATTGCCACAAAATATACAAACTCCGAAATCAATACTATAATTAAGAAATTGTTTTCTTTTAATATCCTTTTCAAATCTCCAATCCACAACGGGTAAATCTATCGGACATACGCGAACACATACTTCACAAGCAATACATTTATCAAAGTTAAAGTGGATTCACCCTCGAAAACGCTCTGGTGTAATTGATTTTTCATAAGGGTAGTGAATCATTATAGGTAAACGATTTGTGTGGGATAAGGTAGTTATGATACTTTGACCTATGTACCTTGTAGCACGCATTGTTTGTTGACCATAACTCATGAACCCAGGTACCATAGGGAACATATTCATTCTAAATATCTATGAAAAAGATATGTTTCTTTCTCTTGTTTGAGAGAGCTTTTGTGTTGAAAATATTCTTACTATTATTGTATTATCTTATTTATAGTGAAACAAGTTGAGAAGAGGTTGTTAATAAGAGATTGCCCAGGGAAATAGGTAAAAGAAATTTCCATCCAAGATTTAATAACTGATCCATTCTCATCCTTGGTAAAGTCCATCTTATTGTGATAGAAATGAAGAGAAATAAATAAGCTTTAGTTAATGTAATAAATATACCCATTGTCATTTCCAAAATTCCAACTCCTTTATTCATTTGGAAAAAAATTTAAAAAAGGGTATATAGGGAATAGATAAATTCCACCCGCCCAAGTAGAGAACTGTTACAAATAAAGAAGAAACTAATAAATTTAGGTAAGAAATAAGATAAAATAAACCATATTTGATACCGGAATATTCAGTTTGGTAACCTGCTACTAATTCTTCCTCTGCTTCTAGTAAATCAAAGGGTAATCTTTCACATTCTGCCAAATAAGAAATTAAAAAAACCAGAAAACCTATAGGCTGACACCAAATATTCCATCCAAAAACCATATTTTGACTGTGCTTCAACTATATCAACTGTACTTGAACTGTTAGATAATCATAGTCGACGATAAAATCACAGTTCCCACCACTATTTCAAAACCGTACATGAAACCTTAGCTTCATACGGCTTCTCTATGATCAGATAGAGGAAAGGACTGTTTTGTTCCTAGCCCCTGGAGCATAGATAGAATTAGATAAAATAAAATAGATTTGAATGTCCTAAATTAGACCAAAGGAATTCCGTCTGCTAGAATAAGAAAAAGCACTTCTGAATTGATCTCATCCTTTATAATATAATTAAAAAAATTCTTTGTTCAGTAATAACTTAATCTTGGAATAAAACAATTGTTACTTGTTATAGGAATTCAATTAATAAATGGAAAGAGTTGGGTATTAGTTCATGAGCAATTCTGCATGAATATGGATAGAGGAAGGAAATAATGACTTTTTTCTAGTGCACTCCATATCATTTTTACTATTCTTCTTTCTCCAGGGAGGGGGTATTTAAAAAGAAAAATGGATAAAGGGTTAATTCTTTCGTGATAGCCATTTCCTTAACAAGTGAATGGGAACATACTCTGGATCGGAATCTGAAGAAAGTACTACTTGATAATTTCTACAAATTACAAGTCCTTATTATGATTCCTTTTATGGGCAAAAATCTCTAATGTTTTAGATTTTCCATTACTAATCCTTTATGTACTTTAGTGTTCCTAACCCTTCACTAACTTTTAGTGGATTCTTCTTATGGATTATTAAGTTATAGTAATAACTAGGAGTATTCTAGTAATCGAATTCCATATCGTGAATCCTTTATTCTTGGCCGCTTCTAGATATGATGACTAATTAAAAAAAATATCAACCTTGGGATAAAGAGTTTACACTGCTTATGTTTACTTCCACTATTTTCTTGTACGTAGGAAATGAGATTTTTTTTCTTTTTACTACAAATTTATAAGCTTTTTTGTTTCACTCATATAGCTATCTAGTTTAACTTACCAACCCAAATACTAAATAAGAAAAGGAATATAAATAGTTAATGGATTTTATAGGAAAAAGATCTATTTTAGCGAATCACACGTAGGGATATTGCTAGCACACAAAAAGTTAATGGTATTTCATAAGTAATGGATTGAGCAGCAGCTCGTAGACCGCCTGAAAAAGAATATTTATTACTTGAGCTATATCCTGCCATAAGAAGACCAATAGGAGCTATACTTGAAATGGCAATCCATAAAAAACACCAATACTAAGATTGGCTAAAACAGAATGATATCCCAAAGGGATAACTAAAAACTTAATAAAACTGATATGAATGCTATAGAGGGTCCAATGCTAAATAAAGAAATATCTCCTCGGGATGGCAGAATACCTTCTTTAAAAAGTAGCTTAGTCCCATCTGCTATAGATTGAAGAAGGCCCAGGGGCCCAGCATATTCAGGACCAATACGTTGTTGTATCGACGCAGATATTTCTCTTTCTAACCACACAATTACGAGTACCTCTATTGTTATTCCCAAAAGGAGGGTCAAAATGGGTAGAATCGATATCAGTCCATAGACTTCTTTAAATAATTCCAATTTCGAAAAAGAATTGATAGTTTCTACCTCTACCCTATCTATTATCATTTCAACGATCAACTTCCCCCATAATGATATCTATACTACATAATATCGTCATGATATCAGCCAATTTCATTTTTTCAACTAGCTAAGGAAGAATTTGCAAATTAATAAACCCGGGTGGATGGATTTTCCATCTCCAGGGGAAAAGGCTGTCATCTCCTACCAGATAAATCCCTAATTCACCTTTTGGGGCTTCTACTCTTACATAAAGCTCTTGTCTTGACAATTCAAAATTGGCCGAAGGTTTTTTACCAAGAAATTTATACTCAAAATCATTCCATTCAGAATTATTTTCTTTCTTGAAGCGTTGGACTTATAAATTCTCATAAGGTCCTCCAGGAAAGTTTCTACAGATTGTTGAATTATTTTGATGGATTCCCTCATTTCACAAATTCGTACTAAATAGCGAGCTAACGAATCCCATCCTTTTGCCATTGGACTTTCCAATCTAATTGGTTGTTAGACTCATAAGGATCTACTTTACAAAGATCCCACTGTATTCTAGAAGCTCGTAACATCGGTCCCGATAAGACCCAATTTATTGCTTCTTCTCCGCTATAAAACCTACTCCTTCAACTCGCTCTAAAAAAATTGGATTCTGTGTAATAAGTTGTTCATATTCAACAACTCCGCGTAAAAAATAATCACAAAAATCTAAACATTTATCGATCCATCCATAAGGTAGATCGGCAGCTACTCCTCCGATGCGAAAGCAATTGTGCATCATTCGCATACCTGTAGCAGCTTCAAATAGATCATATATTAATTCTCTCTCTCTAAAAATATAGAAAAAAGGAGTTTGTGCGTCGAGATCCACCATAAAAGGTCCAAGCCATAGCAAGTGAGAAGCTATCCGGCTTAATTCTAACATAATTACCCTAATATAGATGGCTCTTTGTGGTAATTGAATATTCTCCAAGAATTCTGGTGCATTTACTATTATTGCTTCTGTAAACATAGTAGCTAAAAATCCCACCTAGTTACATAAGGTAAGTATTGTATAATAGTTCGGTTTTCCGTGATTTTTTTCCATTCCTCACCATCGAGAGTAACGATCAGTTGAAGGACACCATGCATTGATGGGTGTTGAGGGCCCATATTGACTATCATGAGACCTTTTCTTGTAAGCGGTAGACTCATATCGTTTCTTCCTTAATTCATTATTCCATGAATTCCTCAAAGCGAGGCTCAACAAAATGAAAAATATAAGACTACTATAAGACTACTAAAAAATAATAAAACAAGAAAACAATTTGAATGATTAACTTACTGCTCCTGAATATTCAACTGACCGATTAATTTCTTATAGCGTACTGTATTTTTCTTCGCCAAATAAGCCAACAAACGTCGACGTTTTCCCAAAAGTCTTCTTAGATCTCTTCTTGATGAAAAATGTTTTTTGTGTAATTCCAAATGTGAAGCAAGTCTCCATATCTTATTGGTGAAACTCAATACTTGAAATTCAACAGAACCCCTGTTTTCTTCTTTTTCTTCTTTAACCATAAATCTAAAAAAAATTCTACCTCCTTTCTTTTTCATGTATTTTTCTAATCAGGAAATATACAAAATTATGTCATATATTTTGGAGTTATTCTAATCTCGTACACACACAAATTTCCAATTATTCATCTACTACTGGAATTTGGATTTATTTTATCGATGCAAATTGGATTTGGATAGAAGGGTACATTCTTTCTAATATTTTAGATAGAAGAAATTTCTTCTATCCAAAATATTAGAAAGAATTTTGCTGATTTATTTATTGCTATATGCAATTTATGGAATTAATACACCATTTAATTGATATCATTTAGGAAAATGAAACACAACATATGCATCCATCTTTTGGATCGAGAATTTCACGAGATAGAGATATGGTATAAGAAATAGACTATTAAGTAACTCTAAATGAATTGTGGATACATCTGTATCCTTAACATACTAAAACGATTGTCATTATTCGTATCAAACCAATAGCGATTCACACAAGCTAAATTTTCTAATCAATGGTGGGCCAATAATGAATTTATTTGCATATGTATTAAGACGCTTGGCCTGATTTCGAAATTTTCAAGTGTTTTATATGTTGTTTTCATTGCAAAATGATGGGTCTCCTTCCATAACTTTCCAATTATGAGTACCAGAATTGAAAGACATGAAAATTCTCAATTCTCTATGGCATCTAGTAGATAGAAACAAGAAAATCAGAAGAATCTTTCTCTCTATTCACTATCATTCAGCGTCTTCGACTTCTATTAGTTTCTTTTCTTCTTTAATGCAATAGCTATAGTTTGATATAAGAATCAATTTCTCAAAGTAATGGGAACCATTCTCTTATAGGAAATGGTTCAAAAATCGCTATTCCACCTTTTAGGTATCGTGAAAAGTGATACATGTGAAGATCATGCATTTCTGTCAAATTCAGATCCGTTTTTCGAGTCCATGATATAATATAACAAAATTGGATAGATCTTCCACCCTTTTAGCTAAGAAAGAATAGATACATAGGTGGATAATAGATCGATATGAAGATAATGAGCTGCCCCATAATGAAATCGCCAGTAGTCGCGAATATCTCCTTCTTCCCTAATCCAAGATTGGAGAAAGAAGATCTAAGAGGGACCTATGGAGAATGTAGACAGAAATCCATAATAGAGTCCGACAAAAATGACCGAATTAATTATCCCCATCAAGAAACTTATACTACTAAATAGAAAAGATTTGAAAATCATGGCATGGGTCTCCTTTTTTTCTTTCTTTAGAGTTTTCTATATGCACAATTTCTCGATGTTTCGATGAGAATTTCTTGACTTTCCATATATAGAAAGAGATAGACTATAAATGACATCTCTTATGTCAATAAGACCAAAGGGATGGATATTAAATGATAGGAAGTTCTAGGAAGTGAAATAGAATGAAATAGAGCCACTTTGGGCTTCCCTATGAAATGAGGCATGGAACGGAGCCACTACGAAGAAATTATGGGAGTTACGAAAGAAGCTTCGGACTCATATTGTTCATGGGTTGAGAGAGGGAGTTGAACTCTAGGAGGTCGAATCCCCCCTTGTTCATCAGTAGCTCAGTGGTAGAGCGGTCAGTTGTAAACTAACTGGTCGTAGGTTCGAATCCTACTTGGGGAGATTTTATTCATTCTTTAATGTAAGAATAAAGAATGGAATTAAAGGACTTGCTTTGACCCTTAGGAGTAGGTAACCCGTTCGCTATCCTTGTTTCTATTTCTATTGCATTCTATCTCATCGTATCACATTCTGTTCTATGATTCCACTTCGACAAAAGGAAAGAGCATACCTAAGTTCAATAGCTTTACGTTCGCTATCCCGATCATGATTTTCCTACCCTCAGGGGGAAAGTAAAGACCCTTTCCCCTTTGGAAGGCTGTGGGCGAGGAGGGATTCGAACCCCCGACACTATGGTTCGTAGCCACGTGCTCTAATCCTCTGAGCTACAGGCCCAGTTGTCTCCACTGGATCTCTTCCCGGGGGTACCCCTTCATTTCAGGTTAAGAAGATGGGAAAGCGCCTTTCTCTCTATAAGAACAGTGCGTTCCGAGGTGTGAAGTGGGAGAGAGGGGATGTGATGATTGAGGTTTTGAATAAGACGACCTTTCCATTTTAGATTTGGATCTTTTTCTTATTTGAAAATAGTGAAAAAGTCAAATAAGAGGTGTTAAACTTTTTATCATTCTGGCATCGAGCTATTTTGCCGCAGGACCTCCCCTACAGT
>NC_057803.1:322359063-322361563 GCF_018294505.1 Triticum aestivum | reverse complement strand
CCATAACTGGGGACACGGCTAATCATGATTAGTTTGTACACTCTGCAGAGGTTTGCGCACTTTTCCCCACATGACTCGATCGCCTCCGTTTGTTTTCTCGCACAACATGGTGTTTGAGAAACGGATGACCGAGACATAGTCTTTCAGAAGTGCTAGCACCTTACATGTGGGGTAGACCGTACCACCTACAACCCCTACATCTGCTAGTCCACCCAGTAAGAGTCCGCACAACTTAGTCAACTATGCCAGAGCCCATAGTAGCATGTGGCTGCACACGGAAGTTTCTAGCATGAAAGATCTTATGATCCCTTTGAGCCTGGGTGGCGGTCCAAAATAAAACAGGCAAGTCCTGATAGACATCAGGTGCCTCAATCCACCCAGATGTGTGTTTAAGTTGCCACCTTAGATAAACCATATTATCAACTCACATCTGTCATGGATATCACTCACCCAATCCACGTCTACTAGCATAGCATGGCATAATAAGCAAACGTAGAAGTAACTCCCAAATGTTTCATAATAATACATGTGATAGGTACTACCTCATCTACTTCCCATCCCACAGTTTAATTAGATCCTAAACATGCAATGTGTGAGGATTGATCTAATGCAATAAAACATGGGTTGTAGAAAAGGTATGATCAAAGTGTTACTTGCCTTGCTGATGATCCACGAGACCTAGGGTTTCAAAGTAACAAGCGGCGCAATCCGGGTGATCTATTGCAGACAAACAACAAGCACATAATAAGTACTCATCTAATGCACAGGTAAAACTCGAACAAGAGAATGAACCAGAAAGTTCAACTTAAGAACTCCGGTTGCAAAGAAAGAAAGAACCGAACAAAGAAACGGAAAAAAACAAACGGCGGAAGAAAACAACTCGTTTCTAGCAAGTTGAAACTAGGTCAAATTTTACTGTAGCAAAAGCTTGTTCAAGTTGATTAGACGGAACGATGGTTTCGAAACGAAACTCCAGGCGCTTGAATCACCTGATTCTGATAAACGAGCGAGAAGAAAGACTAGAACAAAGATCGGATCTGAGATCACGATCGCGGAATAAATCCGACGAGAAGAAAAGGACGAACGGTTAAACGGACGGACGTTCATTAACCGGGAAACAATCGGTGATCACGTTCGTTGAGACGAACGGTCCGAAAGAAGAACGAAAACCGATCTAGGATTTTCAGAAAAAAGACCGAAACGAAAAACCGATCTAGAAACCGGAACGGTTTAGAAAAGTACCGGAAAGAAAACGAATCGGAAGAGAAGAAAAGAATCGTAATGGTTTATAAGAAAAACTGAACCGAGGGAAAAGGAGAGATGCGGCGCGGCTACCTCGGCAAGGTTCCAGCGAGGGGCTCCGGCGAACGGCGGCGTTGGGCGGCGGCGGCGGTGGTGAGGGGCGCGGGGTGGGACGCGGCTAAGGAGGAGAGGGGCTTGGGGCTGCGCGCTGCTGCTTGCTGCGGCTTAGGAGGAGAGGGGGCTTGGGGTTTGATTTGATGTTTTGGAGGGGGGGTGTGGGGGTATTTATATAGGTGAGAGGAGGGGGTTTCTTGGGGTAGGGGACAAGAAATAGAGTAGGAAAAGGAAAACAAAACAAAGGAAAGAGGGGGGATACGGTGGCCAGAGTCCCGCTGGGACTCGTCTCGAGCGAGAGGCGGCGGCCTGGGGTGCTGGCGCCTGGCACCTGGCGCGCGCGGGGCTGGGAGGCTGGGGAGGCGGCCGGCTGGCTGGGCCTTTGGCCCGGCTGGGCTTGGTCCTTTTTTTTAAATAGTTCCGCGCGCAGAAAAACAAAGAAAAAAAAACTAAATGAACTCCAAAATTCGTAAAGTAAATTTTCCCCGACTCCTAAAAATGAGTCGAACAAAATGAACTTTTCTCCGGGCCTAAAATGTAATTTTTTGAAAATGCTCATTTTTCCCTATCCAATTAAAAAGCAAACAAAACTCCGGCAAAACCAAAATTTGATTTATTCATTAAATCTTCATTTTTCCTAAATTTGGGAAAGTCATATTATTCCCTCTCTCATTATTTTTTATATTGGAAAAATAATTGAAGATGAAATAAAATAAATCAAATGATCCTCTTTTCAAAATTTGAGAAAACTCAAATATGAAAATAACGAAATCTCCAACTCTCTCCAGGGTCCTTGAGTTGCGTGAAATTTCTAGGATCGACCAAAATGCAAGAAAATATGCTATGCATGATGATCTAGTGTATAACATTCAAAATTGCAAATTTGGGATGTTACAAACCTATAACCATCTTTCGGCTAACCTAGCCTCCTCCATCCCTCCGTACCAACAAGGGGTAGTACAGGAATATTGATCTGTTGTCCATCGACTACGCCTTTCGGCCTAATCTTAGGCCTCGACTCTCCCTCCGTGGACGAACCTTGCGGAGGAAACCTTGGGTTTTCGGGGCATTGGATTCTCAGCAATGTTTTCGTTACTCAAGCTGACATTCTCGCTTCCGCTTGGTCGGCCCCCGCTTTCACCGT
>NC_057803.1:322331563-322349063 GCF_018294505.1 Triticum aestivum | reverse complement strand
AGAGATGAGAACCATGAAAGGAAAGATCTTGAATAAGAAAACAGAAACCAAGGAATAGGAAACCACAAGAGTGAAGACTAGTAGAGTCTCGTCTTTTGTCATTCTTTGCTTCTTTTTTACTCAATGATTCCTTCTAACTTACTATATGTCTATTCTATCTATGATATTTCTATATATAGAATATGATATCTAATATGACATCCGATTTGTCAAAGGGATTGGATTGGTGACTTACCCATTCAATGACTTTGGCACTGGACGTTCCAAAAACGGGTACTATCGGATCGGGTGAATTAGAGAATAGACAGAGGTCCATTGGCATTTTAGCCTTTCTTCTCCTTTCAGGGCCTATCTGAAAGAGAATCCAGTACCTCTTGGTCCTGAATATCACAATAGGACAAACGAACGAGCCTCCGCGGATATCTCTGCTTCGGAACAAAACCCTGCAATCAAATAGATTGTCCCAAGGGCGCCATATTCTAGGAGGCCAAGTTATGCTATTGAAAATTCATTCCTCTAGCAGTTCCAGTTTGAGCATTCCGTTCCCTTTTTCAAACTGCACTTCTTTTCATATAGCAATCCCTGATCAAAGAGAGAACAATATCCATTTCAAAACATTTCTAACAGATTCCTTAGTTCGGACCGACGAAGTAATGTCACTCGACTATTATCAACATGACTACAACCTTTTTATGTCGGTAAGGATTGCACCAGAGCACCTTCTACTTATAATAGGCCATTAACTATAGATAGAGAAGAATCATTCTGAGCGAGTACATAAGAAGCGATCCACTTTTTTTCATCGGTTTCAGGGGAAGACCAAAGATCTTGCGCGGCAGGTCCGCCAGAAAAACTCAAAAGAGAAAGAAGTCTCGTTAATCTCTTCATGCTCGTTCCAAGTTCGAAGTACCTTTTGGCCAAACAAAAACCCGCTTCCTGACACGATTGCCTCTTTATCTTTATATAGATAGATTCTATGGGGTTATTACTTAGTAAGTATATTTTGTACAAGAGCCCCTCCTATCTGATAGAAAAGGGTCCCATGATCCCGAGCCAATCTTACCTTGGCTCACAAACCCCGAGTTTTTCTATGAAGAGCTAATCTAATTGTATTTTTTTCTAGAATGGATTTCTTATGTGGAATACTAATGGATAGGGATTCCTTGATAAGTGCTACAAGATCTAGTGCACTGGAACTCGTGGTTATGGACCCGAATCCTTTAGTATGGAACATTGTCTTTTCCAAGTAAAAACCCCTAGTATATGAAAGAATGAAAAGGTTCTTTCGTTCTTGTGGAATAAGAAGCACTCGTACCTTAATGAAAGGAAAACCGTAATTTTTCGTTAGGTATTTGACCAAATAGGATCATCCAGTTCCTACAGAACCTATCACTAAAATACCCGATAGGGCTAAGCGCAACGAAAAGGGTGTTCCATGAGATGGTAAATGAAAACGATTAGTCCCACACGAGGTTTGGGAATAAGTGATTGTCTGATAATGAGTAAGGAATATACGTCTTTCTGCTAAAGAGGATCTATTAAACTCATATTTCATTAGATCCTTGTTATCAATGCCAACTAGGTATCATAAGTAAATGGATCCCGGATGTTCAATCCTTTGATAACCAAGGTCATTCTTTGCTAAAGAGAAATGATCACTATGAGTCAGACTCAATAGAATTGGATCCATTCCAAATAGCGAGAATTAGCATTCTTGATCCCTCTCAATCTCTCTTTCAATCCGAGGATCCAGAGAGGTGTTTTCATAGTCACCTCCGAATATTTGCCATCTCCGAATATTTTCGATTTCATTTTTCTATTATATGTCTTTCTATATGAAAATTGGTTATTTACGATGTACGATGATCCCTGTTAAGCATCCATGGCAGAATGGTTAAAGCGCCCAACTCATAATTGGTAAATTTGCAGATTCAATTCCTGCTCGATGCACACGAACGGGAACTTTCCATAAGTCTATTGGAACTGGCTCTCTATCCATGGAATCTCATCCATCATCCATACATAACAAATTGGTATGGTATATTCATACCTTAACATAAGAACAATAAGAACTCGAATTCTTATCGATACTGGAACTCAAAGCATAGGAGGGAAAGTCGATTTACGGATGGAATCAAATATGCAGTATTTACAGAAAAAAGTCTTTGTTTATTAGGAAAGAATCAATATACTTTTAATGCCGAATCGGGATTCCCTAGGAAAGAAATAAAGCATTGGGTCGAACTCTTCTTTGGTGTTAAGGTGGTAGCTGTGAATAGCCATCGACTACCTGGAAGAGGTAGAAGAATAGGACCTATTCTGGGACATACAATGCATTACAATCGTATGATCACTACCCTTAAACCGGGTTATTCTATTCCACTTCTAGATAGAGAAAAAAACTAAAGGAGAACACTTAATAATATGGCGAAACATTTATACAAAACACCTATCCCGAGCACACGCAAGGGAACCGTAGACAGGCAAGTGAAATCCAATCCACGAAATAATTTGATCCATGGACGGCACCATTGTGGTAATGGTCGTAATTCCAGAGGAATCATTACCGCAAGGCATAGAGGGGGAGGTCATAAGCGCCTATACCATAAAATAGATTTTCGACGGAATCAAAAAGACATATCTGGTAGAATCGTAACCATAGAATATGGCCCTAATCGAAATGCATACATTTGTCTCATACACTATGGGGATGGTGAGAAGAGATATATTTTACATCCTAGAGGGGCTATAATTGGAGATACTATTGTTTTTGGAACAAAAGTTCCTATATCAATGGGAAATGCTCTACCTTTGAGTGCGGTTTGAACTATTGATTTACGTAGTTGGAAGTAACCAATTAGGTTTACGATGAAACCTAGAAATCGATCACTGATCCAATTCGACTACCTCTACAGGATAGACCTCAACATAAAACTGTTGAGTAATGGCAGCAAGTGATTGAGTTCAGTAGTTCCTCATAGAAAATTATTGGCTCTAGAGATATGGTAATATGGAGAAGACAAAATTGTTTGAAGCACGCACAGAACCGGAAGCGCCCCTTGTTTAAAATGGAGGAGGACGGGTTATTCACATTTAATTTGATGGTCAGAGGCAAATTGAAAGCTAAGAAGGGGTAATTAAGACCCTCGAGGGGAAATAGGGATGTCTCCTACATTACCCATAATATGTGGAAGTATCGACGTAATTTCATAGAGTCATTCGATCTGAATGCTACATGAAGAACATAAGCCAGATGACGGAACACAGAGACCTAGGATGTAGAACATAAGCCATAAGCCAAATGACGGAACATGAGCGATTCGGTAGATTTGGATTCCTTTCCTATATATCCACTCATGTGGTACTTCATCATATGATTCATATAAGATCCATCTGTCTAGAGATCGTCATATACATCTAGAAAGCCGTATGCTTTGGAAGAAGCTTGTACAGTTTGGGAAGGGGTTTTTTGAGAGAAAAGAAGAATCTACTTCAACCGATATGCCCTTAGGCACGGCCATGCATAACATAGAAATCACACGTGGAAGGGGTGGGCAATTAGCTAGAGCAGCAGGTGCTGTAGCAAAAATCATTGCAAAAGAGGGTAAATCGGCCACTTTAAGATTACTATCTGGGGAGGTCCGTTTAGTATCCCAAAACTGCTTAGCAACAGTCGGACAAGTGGGTAATGTTGGGGCGAACCAAAAAAGTTTGGGTACAGCCGGATCTAAGTGTTGGCTTGGTAAATGCCCCGTAGTGAGAGGGGTAGTTATGAACCTTGTGGACCACCCCCATGGGGGCAGTGAAGGGAAAGCTCCCATTGGTAGAAAAAACCCACAACCCCTTGGGGTTATCCTGTGCTTGGAAGAAGAACTAGGAAAAGGAAAAAAAATATAGTGATAGTTTTATTCTTCGTCGCCGTAAGTAAATACGTAACTAGGAATATTGAAAATTGCATTCTTGGAATTTTCAATAATGCGATGGGCGAACGATGAGAATTGAACCCGCGCATGGTGGATTCACAATCCACTGCCTTGATCCACTTGGCTACATCCACCCCTTATCCAGCTAAAGGATTTTTTTTCTTTTTTCCATTGATCATTATTCCATTTATTCTGACCTCTATACTTCGATTGAGATATTGGACATAGAATTCCACTCTTTAAAAAGGAAAAAGTAGTAATCAGCTGTGACACGAAAAAATGAATCCTTTTGTAGCTCATCATTTATTGGCAAAGATAGAAAAGGTCAATATGAAGGAGGAGAAAGAAACAATAGTAACGTGGTCCCGGGCATCTAGCATTCTACCCACAATGGTTGGCCATACAATCGCGATTCATAATGGAAAGGAACATATACCTATTTACATAACAAATCCTATGGTAGCTCGCAAATTAGGGGAATTCGTTCCTACTCGGCATTTCACAAGTTATGAAAAATGCAAGAAAGGATACTAAATCTCGTCGTTAACTAAATTCTGAATAGAAAGATTAAGAAGAAAAAAAGATTCAAAATAAAGACAGAAATACCCAATATCTTGCTAGAACAAGATATTGGGTATTTTTGTCTTTTCTTTCTTCAAAAATTCTTATATGTTAGCAGAAAAACCTTATCCATTAATAGATGGAACTTCAACAGCAACTAAGTCTAGAGGGAAGTTGTGAGCAGTACGTTCGTGCATTACTTCCATACCAAGGTTAGCATGGTTGATGATATCAGCCCAAGTATTAATAACACGACCTTGACTATCAACTACAGATTGGTTGAAATTGAAACCTTTAGGTTGAACACCATAGTACTAATACCGAAAGCAGTGAACCAGATTCCTACACAGGCCAAGCAGCCAAGAAGAAGTGTAAAGAACGAGAGTTGTTGAAACTAGCATATTGGAAGATTAATCGGCCAAAATAACCATGAGCAGCCACAATATTATAAGTTTCTTCCTCTTGACCAAATTTGTAACCCTCATTAGCAGATTCATTTTCAGTAGTTTCCCTGAGCAAACTAGAGGTTACCAAGGAACCATGCATAGCACTGAATAGGGAACCACCGAATACACCAGCTACACCTAACATGTGGAATGGATGCATAAGGATGTTGTGTTCTGCCTGGAATACAATCATAAAGTTGAAAGTACCAGAGATTCCTAAAGGCATACCATCAGAAAAGCTTCCTTGACCAATAGGGTAAATCAAGAAAAACAGTAGTAGCAACTGCAACAGGAGCTGAATATGCAACAGCAATCTAAGGTCGCATACCCAGACGGAAACTAAGTTCCCACTCACGACCCATATAACAAGCTACACCAAGTAAGAAGTGTACAACAATTAGCTCATAAGGACCACCATTGTATAAACACTCATCAACAGATGCAGCTTCCCAAATTGGGTAAAAGTGCAATCCGATTGCTCGCAGAAGTAGGGATAATAGCACCAGAGATAATATTGTTTCCATAAAGTAAAGAACCAGAAACAGGCTCATGAATACCATCAATATCTATTGGAGGGGCAGCTATGAAGGTGACAATAAATACAGAAGTTGCGGTCAATAAGGTAGGGATCATCAAAACACCGAACCATCCGATGTAAAGACAATTCTCGCTGCTAGTTATCTAGTTGCAGAAGTGACCCCACAGGCTTGTGCTTTCGCGTCTCTCTAAAATTGCAGTCATGGTAAGATCTTGGTTTATTCAAATTGCAAGGACTCCCAAGCACACATATTAACTAGAATATAGATAATAGAAGGCTTGTTATTTAACAGTATAACATAGACTATATACCAATGTCAACCAAGTCAGCCCAAAGATTAGCTATCCATATAACTAAATTAACCAAACAAATAATTTTGTATTTGTAAATGAAGTGAGTCAAAGTTAAAAACTTTGATGGGGGTTTTCTATATGGGTTGCTCGGGACTCGAACCCGGAACTAGTCGGATGGAGTAGGTAATTCTTCCTTGTTAAAATAGAGAAAAATCCCTTCCCAAATCGTGCTTGCATTTTTCATTGCACACGTTCCCTATGTAGAAATAGCCAATTTCTATTCAAAAGAGGAAGTTCTACTAATTTTTTTAATTAGTAGGTTGATTCACCTACTCTTTATTATAATAAAAAGAACATTTCAGAATGAACAATAGGAAAGTTTTTTCTTGATCATTTATCAACCCTTTACTGTTTCTTAATTTCGTCTAATGATTAATTAAGAGGACTGACCAGGTCATTGATACGTATAATACCCAAATACCAAATATGCTCAGTGTGTGATCCACAGAAAGAAAAAAGAGTTGTTTTGGTGAACATCAAAGAAAAAACTTGCTCTTCTTCCATAAAAAATTCTTCTAAAAATGTCGAACCCAATCGTTGCATAAAAGTTCATACCGTGCTTTTATGTTTACAAGCTAAAGTTCTAGCGCATGAAAGTTGAAGTATATACTTCAGTCAATACAGAGTCCGTTTTTCCGAAGATCCACTATGATAATGAAAAAGATTTCTACATATCCGACCAAATCGATCAAGAATATCTCAATCTGATAAATCTGTCCAAATGGGTTTACTAATAGGATGCACTAATCCAGTACAAAATTGAGCTTTTTATAAGTATCCTATGAGGAGAGTAGCGGAGACTATGGTATCGAATTTTTTAATTCGAGTATCTATTAGAAATGAATTCTCCAGCATTTAATTCCTTACTAACAAAGAACTTTTTGGTACACTTGAAAGGTACCCCATAAAATCGAAGCAAGAGTTTGCTAATTGGTTTATATGGATTTTTCGCGGCTGAGTCCAAAAACAGAAATAATATTGCCAGAAATTGATAAGGTAGCATTTCCATTTCTTCTTCAAAAAAGTGCCTTTTGATGCAAGAATTGCCTTGATATCGAACATAATGCATAAGAGGATCCATAAAGAACCATAGGGTTTTCCGAGAAAAACCAGGGTACATTATCCCAAAATGTTCCATCTTCCTAGAAAAGTGGATTTGTTCCAGAAAAGTTCCAGAAGATGCTAATGGTAAGCAAGAAGATTGTTTACGAAGAAACAAGAAAAAAATCATATTCCGATACATAAGAGTTATATAGGAATCGAAATAGTCTTTTATTTTCTTTTTGAAAAAATGGACTTCATTGAAGTAATAAAACTATTCCAATTCAAATAATAGTTGAGAAAGAATCAAAATAAATGCAAAGATGGAACATCTTGGATATGGTATTGAAGGAGTTGAACCAGGATTTCCAAATGGATAGGATAGGGTATTTCTATATGTGATAGATAATCCAAATGCAAAATTTTGTCTTCTAAAAAGGGAAATATTGAATGAATAGAGCGTAAATTCTGAAACTTTGGTATTTCTTATTCTTTCGGACAAAATAATTCCCGTTGCGAGAATGGGATTTCCACAACGATCGCAACCCTTCAGATAGAATCTGAGAATAAAACTCAGAATAAAAATAATTTTTGTAATCAAATAGTCGATCTTGGTTAGGATGATTAACCGAGTTATCCAAAAAATTCTGCTGATACATTCGAATAATTAAACGTTTCACAATTAGTGAACTAAATTTCTTTATTATTACAACTAACAACTATTTCCACAGGTTTAGAACCATTTAATCCATAATGGTGGGCAAATGCATAAATATATTCCTAAAAGAGAAGTGGGTAGACAAAGTATTGTTGACAAGATTTATGTTTTTCTGAATACCCTTCGAATTTTTCCGTTTGTATTTCTACTTGAATCAGAGAGAAGAAGCATTTCTCGGTTTATCGAATGATGATACATAGTGCAATATGGTCAGAACAGGGTGTTGCATTTTTAATACAGACCCTGGAAAGAAAGGGAGTCTAATCCACAGATCTTTTTCTGCTCCTTTTCTACCCAATTAGTTTATGTTTGTTCTAATTAAAAAAAGAATAGAACAAGTTTTTTATTTTTGTAGGCCAATCGCTCTTTTGACCTTGGAATAGAACCTCTTTATCAATATACCGCTTCTTTTACACATTCAATCCATAACATCCCTTATTCAATCCATAATCAAGAATAATTAGGATTTCTAAAAAAAGAAAAAAATAAAGGGTCCACTCATAGGAAAACCCAACCTTTCCCCGCATCCGGCACTAATCTATTTTTAACGTCTAATTAGAGCGGGGAATCATTCCAATTAGGAAGTTCAGCTCGTTGCTTTTTATTTTACCAGAATTGGAGCCAGGCTCTATCCATTTATTCATTAGACCCAGAAAATCGTAATTTTGAATTCCATTCAAAAAAGATTGATTTTATTACGACATGCTATTTTTTCCATTCATTACCTTTGAGGATCAGTCGTGGTCTTCTAGACTCTACCAAGAGTCTGGACGAATTTGTTGTTTCATCCAAATGTGTAAAAGATCATAGTCGCACTTAAAAGCCGAGTACTCTACCATTGTGTTAGCAACCCAGATAAAAAAGGATCTTAGATACGATCGAAATCCAAAAATCAATGGAATTACACTGCGCGCTTCTGTCAAAACATTGAACTAGCAAGACATCAAAAGATTTTTTTGTCGACCATGAAAAACACTCAAATGCGAAAATGAACAGGTCCGGTTAAATTCCACTAAAGTAAAGTTAAAAAAGAGCGACCCTAATCATGATGGCCAAATTCACCTTATTTTTAGCGATTTTTATTATATATATATATTGTATTGTATTGTATGAGAATACATGCAAGAGAAACACCCTTATCATTTGAGCGAAGTGTACGTGGAAAAATTGAATATGGAGTGAGGATAAAGAGACCCATCTACCTACAAATTCTATTTGTTCAATAGAACTTTGTCAATGGAAATACAATGGTAAGAAAACAAATTAGATAGAAAAAGTAAATAAAATAGGGCCTTATGTTGGATTGGCACGATATAATATAAACCCAAATAGGATTAAAAAAGAGGTAAATTGTGTCTAAATAATTAGAAAACTAGGAATACTAATAATCTTCTCCTATCCTACTTTTTGATTCATTTAGTTCTTCAATTAACTCAAAGTTCTTTCTTTTTCTTTAAAGAATTCCGCCTTCCTTAAAATATCATAAACAGTTCTTGTTGGTTGAGCACCCTTTTCAAGGAAATAGA
This sequence comes from Triticum aestivum, assembly GCF_018294505.1. Lineage (NCBI taxonomy): Eukaryota > Viridiplantae > Streptophyta > Magnoliopsida > Poales > Poaceae > Triticum > Triticum aestivum. The sequence continues at coordinate 322,339,957 of NC_057803.1, read as the reverse complement.
GAATAGCTAGAACATTTAAACAAGTTTGATTCTTTATTGGATCATAAAAACCTACTTTTTGAAGATCTCTTCCTTCTCTTCGAGATCAAACATCAATTGCAATGATTCGATAAACAGCTTATTGGGATAGATGTAGATAAACAACGCCCCCTAGAAACGTATAGGAGGTTTTCTCCTCATACGGCTCAAGAAAATGATTTGAATTTCTGTTCATAATAATAGAAATTACACTATGACGTGCATTAATTACCTTACAGAAAAAACAAATTTAATTTATCCTCATGACTCAAGTGGGCTAATTTTGCCTGACAAGCTTCGAAGGCAAAATCCTTCCAAAAATTTTGAGTCGTCTTTAAACTCTTTTCTTTGTCTCATTTCGAACGAATTGACTTTCATTCCTTATTCTAATCCAACTCTGTTGTTGAGACAATTGAAAATTGTGTTTACTTGTTCTAGAATCCTTTATCTTTGATTTGTGAAATCCTTGGGTTTAGACATTACTTCGGGAATTCCTTTTTTTTCTTTCAAAAGAGTAGCAACATACCCTTTTTTCTTATTTCCTTCGATAAAGCATTTATCTCTTCTATAGAAATCTAATATAAGGGATTGATTCTGATATACTTTTATTGGACTTTCTTCTTATTTTAACCTTTCAATTTATTTCTATATTAAGGATAGACTGACAATGTTGGCCTAATTTATTAGTTTTCACTAACCCTAGATTCTTTCCCTTGATAAAAAAAATTATGTCCTCTCGAGCTCCATCGTGTACTATGTTACTTAAACCCATCACAAATTTGGTTTGGAACGAATAGAACAGGCTATGTCGAGCCAAGAGCATTTTCATTACTATGGAAAATGATGGATAGAAAATCCACAATCGATCATGTCCTTCAAGTCGCATGTTGCTTTCTACCACATCAGTTTAAACGAAGTTTTACCATAACAAACATTCCTCTTTTCATTGCAAAGTGGTATAGAGAATTGATCCAATATGGATGGAATCATGAATAGTCATTGTTTTAGTTTTTTTATACTAATTAAAACTTGCTATCTATGGAGCAATATGGACAAAATAAAGTAAGTATTTATCTAGGAAGCCTCCGCCAAGATCCAATTTATTTAAACGCATATTAAAATTCTATCATATGGATGAAACATAGTTTGAAAAAGACGGCTAAACATGTTTGCTTAAAACTTATTTATTCTTAAATTTCCACCCTCAACAGATGGCTCGAGATGATCAATCTTGAAGTGAGAAAAGAAGGATGGACTCTTCCTCAATAAATAAACTATCAACCTCCAAAAGAGTTTAATTAATTTAATTACTAGAAATTAGAATTCTAGTAGTAATATATTTTTCAGTACCAAAAAAATTAACTATAATAACTAAATAAACTATTCCAATGTAAAGATTAAAAGTTTTTGGTAGTTATAGAATTCTCGTACTTCAACTCGAATACCAAAAGGAAGAAAAAAATGACTAAGTGATTTTATAGTAGAGGCATATCCTGAATGTGCTTGATAGATCCCATTTTTTCATGAAAATAAAGATAGTCAATTAGACTGGACTTAAGACTTTATTATGTTTTCTGAGAAAGAATAAGATATCATTATTCTCTTTAATAAACTTTTGTCTCGTACGGAATACTATATGATTTCACCGTTTGTTTCAACAGAAACAATCTGGGACAGAAGGATTCGAACCTCCGAGTAACGGGACGAAACCCGCTGCCTTACCACTTGGCCACGCCCCATTTCGGGTTTTATGCGACACTAATAAACACTAGTATGTTTATTTGTTATTCGTCAATACCATTTCAATTACCTAAAAAAGAAGGGATATTCTCTTGCTAGTATTCTACACATGCGGATACTATAGAGTTAAAAAATGCATTGATCATTACATGGAATTCTATTAAGATATTATATGAAAGTCGAATTTATTCCACTCTCATTTGAGAGTGGGAATACAAGGATGTATTTTGTGTTTGGGAAAGTCCGAAGAAAAAAGATTTTGAATCTGCCTTTTCCCTCTTTCCCTTAAAAGAATAACTCAAGAAAAATCCAATTATTTACTCTACAAGAATGAAATGCTTGTTATGCCTAATATACTTAGTTTAACTTGTATCTATTTTAATTCTGTTCTTTATCCTACTAGTTTTTTCTTTGCCAAATTACCCGAAGCTTATGCTATTTTAAATCCAATCGTGGATACTATGCCTGTTATACCTCTATTCTTTTTTCTATTAGCCTTTGTTTGGCAAGCTGCTATAAGTTTTTGATGAAATCTTTAGTACTCTGTATGCCAAATTGAATGATGTGTTCATTCCAAAAATATTTAAAAATGGGTAAAAGCCGAGAAGTTTTATATTTTTATATTATGAACCTTTGATTCTAAAATTTAAATTCTTCTACATTGAATGGGTAGCTATAGCAATAAATTTGGATCAACCTTTCTACTCCCCTGCACCTAGGTTGAGCAGGTACCTAAAGGTACCTACACAATACCTAACCACCTAACCCTATTTTTGCTATTGATCAGAGTGCTTATTATAAAAGAATTCTTGCAATTTTTTTCAAGAATTATTTTTTGCATTTGTAGGTATAAAAAAACCATCCTAGTGGATCCGTGTGGTAAGGAAAAACTGGTAATCTATTCCTTAAAAAAATCTTGGAGATTATGTAATGCTTACTCTCAAACCTTTTCTTTATACAGTAATGATATTCTTTGTTTCACTCTTTATCTTTGGATTTTTATCTAATGACCTAGGACGGAGTCCTGGACGCGAGGAGTGAAAATTCGTTTTTTTTCTTATTGGATTTGTTTCGTACATCTTCAAGAGGTAAGGGCCATACGCGGCGACCGCCACCCACCACCTGGCGTAGCCCCCCATCCTAGCGAGGACGGCGGGCTGCGCGTCTGCATCGACATTCCAGGGCTCAACAGGGCCGCATCTCATGAGCCCTTCTGGCCTTCGCGCGTTGGTTGGTGTGAGGGTCCACCTCACAGCTATGTTCGCATGCCATTTGGCTTGCCGAATGCGGCCTCACCTGCCAGTGCCACCTGCGAAGCATTCTGGTGGCTTAGGAGGCCATGCATCACGCTGTCCTGGCAGAGAAGGCGATGGTCTTCAAGGAACCACCCGAGCCCCCGGAGCCTCCTGAGGCTCAGGGTTCTAGCGGCTCGTGAGGAGCGACTCTTCGGCACGCATCATCGGCTACTCCAACACCACTCTGGCAACGTTATCAGGTGACCCTTTTCTGTTCATTCAGTTGGGTGCGTCCCTCTGGCTGCATCATCCCCATGTCATACGGGTCTGCCCCTGCGACATGTATCCTTTTACACCTCTAGCTTACCCTGCTGGGGGCGCCCCTCGGGCTGCATCATCCCCAGGCCGCTCGGGTCCGTCCCGGTGGCATGTATCGTTCTTGCATTTATCTAAGCTAACCTACCGCTTCGCTTAAGTCGTTCTATGACTATCACCTGCTTATCTAATACCCCGCCCGCGGCCGCCCTCGTTATCACGGGAGCCGCGCGCCGGTTGTCTTTCTTTAGGATCCCTCGCATGAGTAGGCTAGGCACGTCGTTTGTGCTCGGGTCCGTCCATGAAGAGTCAATACACCAAATGACTGAGCTCTGTCTAGCGGGCCAGCCCCGTTCACATCACCTCCTGGGGTCGTTGGTGTCTGGCATCCTCATGTGACCACCTCAGGAAATTCATCCGGCGCAAGTTGCCTAACCATTTTGCAGGACCATTGAAGCTATCAAGAATCAAGACCAGGCACAACCCGCCTTGAGGTAGGGCCTCGTGAGTCCCGCACTGGCTCAAGGGTGCCCAGACACACCTTGTCTAGCCCTGCCGTGCAAGCCACGCATCAGGGCGGGGCTGTACATGCCCCACGAGCTCAACTCAAAGGGAGCCCTCACCCATGCACCAGTGGAAGCACCATGCTCCGTGCTGGCAGTCTCACTACTAGGAAAAGGCATGCTAGTGGTGCACCGGATTTGCCTTCTAATGGCGCACTACCGGTGCGCCACTGGCATCACGCCATTAGAATTAAATTCTAATGGCGCACCACAGGTGTGCCATTAGTATCTGGTGTTCTAATGGCGCACCACGTAGTGCGCCATTAGTATAGCCTGCAGTGCGCCATTAGAGTGCCTCCCAGGGGCCATATGTACCCATGTGCTTTGGCATTCTAATGGCGCACCAGCAGTTAATGCGCCATTAGTGTGATGATCACAGTGCGCCATTAGTGTCTTGTGTGGTGCTCCATTAGTATGAATATTAGGTTTTTTTTTTGCTTTTCTGATTTTTGCACAGGTTACAAAATATATTATTGGACATAATATAGACAACAGCACACAGCAACATCAAATTCATCGAATACAATAGAAGATTAGTCTCCGAATACAATTCATCATATTAGTCTCCGAATTCAAAAGACCGAACAAAGATAAAACATTACAAGTCTCAAGACCGCGAGTATCGAGTTTGTCGGAAGTAATACTAATCCTAACAAGTCCTACTAATCATCATCATACAACTTCTACTCGTTATTCATAACAAGTCATATGATCATCATCTTGATAGTCTTCGAACCAACCCTACTTAATTGTTCTTAGCACATGATCATCAGTATTAGGCAGGACCTAAATACCCTATTTAAGCTAAAATAGTATAAAACAATATAGACCCTGACTCTCCATTATGGAGAATGGAGAACATCCTTTCTCCAATTCTTGCGCTTCGCTTCCTTTTGCTTCCAAGAAGCTCCTTACGACTGTCCATACATTTTTTCCATCCTTTGATTTTCATGTCTCCACTTCTTTTAGAAATCTCGTATGGACAGTTGAGGTTCGTAGGACGACCTGGCTGTATGTTCAAAACATTAACACTACCTTTCAGATACATCATATGAGGCACACAATTCTCTAGGATTATCTGTTGAAAAACATAGTAATAACTTCATAGTTAGCAATGATGTACTAGTTTTAGAAGTATGCAAAAGATGCACAGATGTCGTAATAGTAAAAATCTTACCAGGGTATCTCCATGGTAGTTACCATAGTTGAACACATGCACTAGGGGCACGTATTTACCATAATGTTGAGGAGTTTGATTGTAGACATTGTAATTCTCAATGTCAGTACAAAATCCGACCAAATGATTTTTCTCCTCGTAAGTTGTTAATTCGGAGCCATCGGTGTAGTGGGTTTTGTCTACCATCTCCCGCACATTCTTTGAACAATAAAAATAAGATGTCAATGGAAATAAGCTGTCAACTATTTTGAAATAAACAATATAAATTAGGTAATAACTATGTTTGAGAAACTCACATAGCGGTAGAACTGGAGGCGTATCAACAAGGACCCAAATGTCCATATTGTCTTGGTTGATGTCAGGATTACCAAGATCCATGGTGATAAGCATACCCTCATCAAAACCATACATCTTGCAAAATGCTTCCCAATTTTTGCAACCAAAATGGGTTACGCTCTCAGAATTATATAGATTTACTTCAAAGTCCACATCGTGATGAGTCCTTAGGTGAATTTTCTTTATTTCAGAAATTTCATGGTCTTCAAAATCCATCCTTTCCAAGACATAGCGTCTTGCATGGCATGGGATAAGCTATACTCGAATTGTAAAAGATGAAAATTACACGTTGAAATAGTTGAAGTCATGCTTAATTATGAAAATAACACTTGTCGTCGTTGTGTACCGTCTCAACTTCGAAGGTCTCCTCGAGCTTAATGCTGAAGCGCCAATCATCGTCCAGGTGAGGCATGTCGCACAGACCTCGATCATCGTGGCACCAGTCACACTCCGCCGGGAGACTTTCGTCGTCCGATGATGATGACGACATATCCTACGTTCATAATTCAAAACTACATCATTTAGGGTTTGTCGACACCGAGGCACCCTAAAAGCCTAAGCTTTCATCATTTAGGTTTTGTCGACGCCGAGGCACCCTAAAAGCCTAAGCGTACATCATTTAGGTTCTCATCGACACCGAGGCACCCTAGGTTGGGCCTAATCACTTGGCACTAATCACTTGGCTCTATTGCCACCTATGTTGGGTTTATCATCTAGGGTTTATCGATGCTAATGAGAATTCTAAGTTGGGCCTAATCACTTGGCTCTATTGCCACCTATGGTTTAATGCAGCAAGAATGGCGGGGCAGTTGATCCTACTTAATTAAGTACTAAGATACCCCGGCCCATGCATTAGTAGCAAGTACCCCATATGTCCGATTTTTAGCAAAGTCATGCTAAAATTCACGGAAAATTTCAGCATGACCTTTGCTGAAAATAGGACATATGGAGTACCCGAATTTGCCAGAACGGAAGTTAATCGACATTCCGGCAAACTCAAGGGCCTCTCGGGGTACCTGCAAAATCATCACGACACGAAGGGCCTCTCAAGGGCCTCAAGCAGCAGCGGCCCTTCACGAGCGAACTCAATGAGTGCGAACCAACAGAGTGTGGGTCACCACAGATTCTGTAGTCAAAAACCTTCAGGACAGAGTGAAAATAGTTACAATATGCTTGCAAGTAATTTTTCTATAACTAAGGCACAATATGCTTGCAAGTAAATCACAATATGCTTGCAAGTAATTTTTCTGTAACAGTCTTGCCCCTATTTGAAGGACAAGCAAATAGATACAATGGGTAGCTTTGGCACAATCCTAAGGCACAATCCTCTGACTAATTCTTCACTGTAGGCCGGCATGAAACACACTCCTCCAAAAAAGCCTAAAATTCCACTATTATTGGATGTAAAAAAGCCTAAAATCCACTAGTATTGCCTCTAAGAAAGCCTTAAAAGTCCACTATTATTGACAATCAAAATATGATCTGAACTGTAAGGAGTTAACTGAAAAATGAGTGTTAACTGAAGTTTTCCAGTACAGATCATAACTGAAGTTATTCATAGAATATAGTGACATCAAATGCAGTTAATTAGTCTTCATTGAATCTTAGTAAGGTTCATTCTGAAGTCAAAAGTCCCCAAACAGTGAAAGGGAACAAACAAAAAAATGTTCGTGAAATTCCAAAAGAGTCTAATGGTATGGATTGGTTTTTGGTTCCAATTTGAAAACCCAAAATTTCATCAACACATTAATTGTAATTTGTTTGTGAAAATACTTCTCTCAGGAAGCCACACACATCTTTCTTCATCCAATTTTTTCCTACAGCATCATTGAACATCTAAAACTTACCAGCTCAACTTGAGAAAAAAATGGATAGGCAGGGACATTTGTGCTTTTTGCCGTCTAATCTAATCTACCTCTGCTTGATTAACTATTGTTTTGGTTTTCACTTTGTGCCAGCCCATTAGATTAGTTGGTAAAGTACATGCTTCATCTTACATTCCCTACTTGTGTGTACATGCATTTGCAGGCTTTCAGGCCCTGACTAATTAACTACATTGCTGATCAAAGACCCTGCTGTTTACTGGGAGGTGGCAGTACTACTGTGCTAGTGTGCTAGTACTGGTTTTATTCTTTGGAACCTTCTACTTATGAAGCTCTCTCAAGTAAAGATTTTCAACTAGTAGTACATTTTTGTATGGTGCAAAAGTCCAGCAGCACTAGAACTGAACTGATTGATCTATACATGTTGTAGGAGGAGCAATATCATTTTCTCCTTGGGGAAGGAGGAGAGGGAGGAAGGAGGAAGGAGGAGAGGTACCTGGGCGGGCGCGGCCGGTCGCCGGAGGGGTTGGGGTCAGGGTTGGGGTTGGCGGCGGCGGCATCGAAGGGATGGCTCGATTGGTCGTCGGGGAGGCCTCCTGGGCGCCTCGGTTGCTCGTGGGGAGGCCGGCGGCCGCGGTCGTCGTCCTGCACCCCGTGCCCAGACTGAGGTAGAGGCGGCGCAGGGCAGGGGCCAATGCGGGGAGGCTGTTGGCGACGGCGAGGTCGCGGAGGCGTCGGCTATGGCGAAGCTGCAGTGGTGGGGGGCGCGGGGGCGGCGGCGCACGTAGGGGCGGCGGTGACGTGAGGCGGGGCAGCGCGCGGGGGGGGGACTAGATCTGGCGAGAGGGAGGGACAAAGGGGTCGGGCTAGGGGGGAAGATTACTAATGGCGCACCCCTGAGCGGTGCGCCATTAGAATGTTTTTCTAGATAGCAACGGCGCATCCCAGAGGGGTGAGCCATTAGAATGTTTTTTTAGATAGCAATGGCGCACTACACGAGCGGTGCGCCATTAGTTTGTTCATTATTATTAATTTTTGTTGCTATTTTTTAATATTTTTTATAAAAACAGTAATATTTTTTTTAAATATGAAAAAATATCATCAAATGGGGGTGCTCGGCGGCGGTGGAGTGGGCCGGGGAGGGTGCGGTGGGTCGGCGGCGATGGTGTTGCGGGGGAGGGTGCGGT